>NC_141810.1:11681861-11839638 GCF_057944985.1 Cucurbita pepo subsp. pepo
TATTCTTTTCTTATGAAATAACCTACCTTTCATTGAAAAAAATGAGAGAGTTCAAGGAACACAAACATTCAAAAAGAAAGCCCATGCCAAAAAAAAAAAAAATAGACGTAAACAAAAAGGGACTTCAATCAAACAAAATAAGACATAAGAATTAAAAGGATAATTCTATTTTAAAAAAGAATCAGAAACCTAAATAAATGTCTTCTTTAAATAAATCAATAAATAAAACAAAATAAAAATCGTGTTTGTATCCTGTCTACATCTTGTCATATCCATATCTCATGTCCCATTTTCGTGCTTCTTAGCTATAATCCAAATTCCAAACAATGTTCAGTCATTTACTCAACCCAAAACAAGCTGTAAAAATTTAATTGGTTTTGTTCAATTCTATCGGATATTCAAGAAGGCCTACCACCCAAAACTTCCTAACCACTAGTCAAATACATAAGCTTGGGTTTTTATATTTTAAAAAAAAAAATTAGGATCAAATAGAAATGGTTTTGAACTGGAAGATAATTTTAGGATAACAATTGAACTAAAAAATTAGGTCAACAGTACATTTATAAAATTTATGATTATTTATATTGTGGGCTAGGTCGGGTCACTTTGGTTGAACTTGCTGACCACGAGCTTTCTGTAACTACTCTACTTTTCTTTATCAATCAAGATGGGAAGACTTTCGTCTAACCCCTCTCATTAGGAAAAGGGAAGCCTTGTCCCTTTGTCCCCAACATTATCACAAGGAGAAAATCCCAGTAACACAAAGTTGGAAGGAGGAACATATATATATATACAAATTTATTTATTTATTTATTTGACATCTTGTGTGCGGGGAGAGAGAATTTGATCGTGAAATTGATTAATCAAGGAAACAAACAAAGAAGAAAAGTATAAGAACAAAGGACTAAGTATTTAATCACTATCATACCAACTTGGCATAACCCTCACTTTCTTCCCGCAGAAGATTAAACTTCGTTTGCTGATATAGAAGACGAGTATTTACTCGGACCTGAAATCAAAGAAGTATCCATATATATACATCAGTTTTAAAGGTTTGACCTCCATGTTAAAAATTGAAGCTTTAACAGGCATGTGACAGCAACTTAGGTTAATGAAGCTACATAGAGAAGCTTTTGCATCTCAGTATTTTTAAAAACATAAATCCAAGACACCATCGACATCTTCTGCTATTTTTATAAGTGAAATAATTAATACAACACCAATATTGTGTGAGCCTAAGATGTGAACAAGTTCAAAATTAAACGATCAAATGCTCATACAGAAAATAAACAGACAGAAAAGGAAAATAAACATCACATGCAATATCAATATCTAGGTTCAGGTGGCATTATCAATACCAAGCTTGAATCTCATCATAACTATCACTTACCTCTTTATTTTTCAATTCTTGCGCCTTAATCTTTATCATTTCAGCCTCCCATAGAAATTCTTCCTAAAACAAAGCAATTTCAGTTCAGAACTTCATTACTACAAGAAATAGTGCATCAAATAATTGAGGCCCACAAATATAAAGAAGCATAGGTCATTACACTTGATGGAGCATAAGAATGGCACTGTCTCTAGGTAGAGCATTTACAATGAAAAGAAAAAACGAAATACAAACAAGATAAATTTTATATATAAATATCACCTCACAGCGCTCCTGAAAAAGCCGCAATGGGACAAATGCTGATTCAACAAGCCACTTAGCCTAGAAGGAATAGAATACAAGATCCAATTGGAAAAATGAGTCATAATTATTATTTAAATAAACAAAAGGGGAAAACATGTTCTTATAACTCATTTTACCAAATATAGTACATCAAGAGGATAAGCAATGAAATAGCATCAAAGACCATCACAGAATTTGGTGAACAAACGAGTATCAAGTTTGCAAATTCCCGTTATCAAATAGTACATCAATTTTTTTAAGAACTGTTGACAGCAACTTTTCATTATGTGAAAGGAAATTATTACATCCAAGACCCGGGAGAATGGCCCCTACAAAAGAAGGTTATAAATTAGAACTGCAATTGATGAAAAGCTGTTGAGTAATAGAATTACAAAACAGTTTAGCGAGAGTCATTAGAGTGTATGTGTGAATAAAGGAGCTTATTAGTCTTTCATCCTTTATTGTAATTTGACTATTTTTAGTTTAGGATTTCCAAGTCTGCCTACATATATTGATATCTAATGTATAGAATGTATGAATTCTCATACTTTGGTCCCTACAATATCATAGAATATAATCATACCTTAATTATTTTTCTAGAGCAATTAGGGTTTTGTGAACCTTTAGGATGGGGGTTGAGGACCTTTTTGTTTTTCAGCTTGTTGTCCCCTCTCCACCTAACCCTCCGAGCCATCATCACAATTTTCATCATAGTTTTTCATCTTTTTTGACATCGCCCAGCCCAAGAGGAAGCATGCATTACAATTTGAAGAACCTCAGAATTCGGCCACCGCCTTCAATCCATGCACCAGGGTAGGCTTTTGCATTGGCTGGAGCACAATAAAATCGTTTTCCTTTATGGCAGCTTCCTAAGGTTGGTCTTAGCATCAACTCGACATTAGAATCATCTTTCTCTATGACAATCTTTAGGAGGAAGTGTATATGGAGGAAACCACCTCAGTTTGTAGCTTAGGGAAAGATGATAAAGTTTGTCGCCTTTGCAAATCTTAGTAAGGGTTGAAACAAAGTCCACAGCATAGTTTGGAAATTTTAGCCAAAGCATTTGAGTAGTTTGGAATGAAGAAAAGCAACCAAAATCACTGTCAACCATCGACGATCTAAGAGTGTTATTATTCTACTTGTCGTATATGTTGATGGTATGGTCAACACTGGAAGTGATACCTTAGGCATGTATCTCCCAAATCCTCCAAAGTCAATTTTACATTGAAGACTTGAGAATATTGAAGTACTTCTTTGGTATAGAAATAATGAGAAGCAGAAGGGATATCACTATGTCACATATGTGCTTGATTTGCTATCTAAGACATGAAAATTGGGAGACAAGCCATGAAGGTCTCCTATTATGCATTCTGTAACTTACAAAAGATGGAGAATCATTGAAGTCTTTGAAAGATATAGGTGTAACACTTTGGAATTTTAAGAAAATAAATAAAAAATTCTTTAAAAAGAAGAAGAAGGAAAGCAAAATGGCATCCACACAAGTTGGAGAAGATGACCATACAGTCAACGGTTAGTTTCTCAACCTACATTCCTTTCTTTCTTAACAAATTTGAAGCTAGCCGTTTTCACTATTTTTATTCTTTTGACTTAATTTAGGGCATATTGAGGAATTTTGGAGAAGTTTGGAATATCGTCGAAGACCCGAAAGAAGCTCAGGAAGTCTACAATCAAGTAACTATATGGAGCAAGTTTCTAAGAAATACTTTTAGAAGTCGATTACGATCGAGGGCAATGATTGAGTATTATGTTTAGGAGCCTAGTTTGACCTAGTCTCATAATAATTGTGCTTAGATAATGTGAATAGTTCACAACTTAGTTCTATTTACAGTTATATAGCTTCTGCACATATGATTTATGATTTGTGAACTCTGATAGATCATTAGGATTTTATGCTTTCAAGTAACCTGAGGTTGGAATTATCACTTAATGAGTATGACGAGCATGTTGTATGCCTTTATACATTTATTATGCATGATTTAAGGTTTGGATAGCCCGTTATTGCCCAGTCATGAGTTGGACTATCGCTATGAACCATAGAGTGCTAGTTGTGCTTTCCATAGACTATGAGTTACTGTTTCGCATATTTTGGTCCTAGTACCTAGTCATGAGTTCCATACCCTCCTTGGGTTGACCAAGTACCTTGTAGGGATGGATGGAGCGCACCCCAATTCGTGAACTAACCAACAAAAGTTAGGGTCTACTTGTTACACATAGCTTAGTTGTCACCTATAGAGGGTTTCAGGAGTCATAGAGGGTATACTACTGAAGTACTATCGGTGGTGCCTAGGGGGAGAGCCATGGCTTTTTACTAATATAGCCCGAGTGACATAGTGACAAGTAGTTTATTGTTCTAACCTGAAAAGGCAAAGTAACAGATAGTTATTGTTACTAAAACAGGTAGTTATTGTTCCTAAAACATGTAGTTTTATTATTCTAACTCAAGGAGGGTACATGAGCCGGTAGTTTAATGTTCAGGTAATTTATTAATCTTCGGAACATGTAGATGTTGTCTGGCACAACTAGAGAGAACCCACCGATTAAAGCTCAGTAGGTAGATATGCATGGAATACCATCATCGTTTTAAAGCAAAAGGGCTCCTTTAGACTTATGAGTATTACCCTAGGGCCTTTCCATGGGCCACAGCGACTCGAGGCGCATCTTGCGCAAGACAGACGAAGAACCTAGACATACGTGAAACCTAGATCCAAGAGAAAATAGAAAACCCCTAGTATGAACCTGAGAAGGATTGAGTACTCCTTAAAGGAGGTATGTCTGAGGGTTAGTTACAAATGGCCTACAAGTTTGTTACAAATGTTAAGCCATAGTTTGGCTATCGATAGGGACAGTTATGAGTACATAGTCTAAGTTTCCATGAATCGGATTAAGTATGACAAGAGCCTATAAGTAGGTTGCTTACGGAGTATTTTTATACTCATTCCATGTTATTCTATTTTTACTTTTTTTCAAATGGAATGTAGACCACTGTGATGGCGGGAGCGTGCGGAGCCATGTAGTTGCAAGGGGTGCCCTTTAGATCGAATCATCTTCATTCTTGTCATTTTATTGTTTTTCTAAATGCTACTTCTTGAAACTTATGTATTTATTTAAACCATTTTGATTTGACTCCGCAAATATTACCTTTAAACTACTTGTATGTCATTTTTTAATGTATATTTAAATTTTAAATTCCTTGTGTCTCCCGCTTTTCAATTTAAAACATTTTATCACCCTTTTACCCCTTGAGTCCCCGTGGTGACCCGTGATTCGAGGCATCAAAGATCGGGTCGTTACTGAAGAGTGGTTGGAAAGTTGAATTACCTTGTTGTGACACGACTAGACATAGCTTATTCAGTAAACATTGTGAATCAGTTTATTACTTCACCCACGGTGGATCATTGGACTGCATTACAACAAGTTCTAAGATATTTGAAGGTTGCACCTGAACGTGGGGTCTTATATGCAAACCATGGTCACATGAAGATTAAGAGCTTTTCAAAGGTCAATTAGGCAGAATCAAAAGAAAACATAAGACCAACTTTTGGCTATTGTGTTTTAGCTGGAGGCAATTTGGTTTCATGGAAGAGTAAGAAACGACATGTAATGTCGTGATCAAGTGTTGAATCGGAATACGAAGTTATAGTACAATCGATATGTGAAATTATATGGGTACATCAACTCTTGATCAAGTCAGATATCAATATTACAGTTCCAACCAAGTTGTGGTGTGCAACCAAGCCTATTGGATAGGATCAAAATTTTTGTTGGAGGCAATTTGGTTTCACAGAAGAGTAAGAAACTACATGTAGTCTTGTGATCAAGTGTTGAATTAGAATACAAACTTGTCGTATAATCAATATGTGAAATAATGTGGGTATGTCAACTGTTGATCGAGTTAGATATCAATATTACAATTCCCACGAAGTCGTGGTGTGCAACCAAGCTACCCTTAATATGGCATCCAACCCAGTATTTCATGAGCGAATTAAATATATTGAAATTGATTGTCATTATGCTTGTGTGAAAATACAACAAGATTTAGTGTCTACTAGATATGTGAAGATCGAAGAGCAATTGGAAGATATTTTTATGAAAGCTTTAAATGGAGTTCAGATAGATAACCTTTGTAACAAGTTGGGTATAATTAACATAAATGCACCAGCTTCAGGAAAAGTGTTATAGCATATATGTCAATATTGTAATGTTACTATTTTTTGGAAGAGTGTTATATATGTGAATATAGGAGCTTGTTAGTCTTCTGTCCTTCATTGTAATTTTACTAAATTTTACTATTCATAGTTAATGGCTTCCATGTATATCTCTATATATTGAACTCTAATCTCTAGTATGGAATTCTCTCATATTTTGGTCTTACATTATCAAGAGTAATCCATTTGAAGGCTGCAAAAACCACCATATCATGATAGTTACAAAACCCCTATTGGAATCAATGAAGATTATCCAATTTCCTTCATTCCACATTCCATTTTGCCTAGGGCCCTGGCTTGATTTCTTGTTTTACTTCTTGTTTTACAGCAGCTAAACTTTGATCGAATAATTTTTTTTCAGAGTGAGGTAACCCAAAGGATATTTAAAACTGTTCAAAATATTGTTCCAAAAGTTCGCTGCGAACTCACAGTTTAACCTTCTGACCAAATAGTAATCAAAAGCAACACAAAACCACCTAACCAAATCATCTTTGGGACTGAAGGAACGAAGAATCTTTTGGTTTTATGTTGAGGCAGCTCTCTTTGGAAGTTTTGGCATGAAAGAAACTTGATAACTTCCGAGGGAGGAATCTAATCTAGAAACTTTATGGAACCAAATCAAAATTCTTCTGTCCTACTTGGTGCACTCTTTATAATGATTTCTGTAATTATAATCTTTCAAATTTTCGTCCATCGGTTTCATTTCTTACCTAAACAGAAAAAAAAATATACTCTACACCATCAAACAATAATCATAATCTCTTACGTTTTAAATACTCACCAATTTCAAGAGACGAGCACGATACTCTCCTGCTAATGTGATCTGCAAATTAAGTAATAGGTCAATGAGCAAATATCTTCTCACATTTGAGTATATTTTCTCCATCAGAAACATGATTAACACACAATTCAAATGAAGCATAAAGAAAACTCTGCACATAAGAGCCTTTCAAGTCAACAAAAATATTACAATTGATCATCATATTATGGGTTGAAAACGAGGGAACTTCAAAACAAATAATTAATTCGAGCAAAACTAGGGAAGTTTAGGTAGATGCAGAGCAAAAATTTTGAACCACATTTTGTGGCGATGGTCTTTCTCATCAATATTATGAATTGTTTGTGGAAGGAGTTTGGGTTTATTTGTAGTTCAGAGGTCAGGTATGGAGGAAGTATTCAAAATCCTTCCTTCTGAGGGAAAGGTTATGTTCTCTTCTCTGGCATGTCGACTTCTTAAACAAACGGTTGCATTAGAAAGGATATGGAGAACACCTGCGGTGCCAAATAGATATATAAAATGATGTTTGGGAATTCATACAGTTTAAAGCATCTCTCTTGGGTGCTTAATTTCAATTCTTTTTGTCATTTCCATTACTATTTGTAACCAAAAACTTGGGTTCTTTCTGTGCACTTTCCTTTTTTTTCTTTTTTTCTTTTTTTTCTTTTTTTTTTTCTTTTTTTTTTTGTGGGCATAATACCCACATTTGGCTTGGCCTTTTATGGCCTCCTTTGTAATCTTTCGATCATATCACAGAAGTTGGTTGGTCATCAAATATGTAAAAGAATATGCGTATCCACCTTTTGAGTTCAACATTGTACAGGGTGGAGATTTTAACCTTACATGTAGATTCGAACCAAAGTTCATTATTTTAACCGAATGGGCTATTCTCAAATTGGAAGGAATTCATGTATCCACATTTCATCAAATGATGAAAGTATTAAAAATTGAAGCCTCAAAAATCCATTAAGCATATAATCGAAAATGAAGCTAGATGTTCTTATCAACAAACAAAAAAAGGAAAAGAAAATGAAGCTCGCCGTTAACGAAGATGCAATATAAAATTAAATACTTACATCTTGGGCCAATTGGGTAATGACATCAGCAAAAGTTGATCCTAACTCCTCCGCAGACATTTGATCCGAGAACTCAACTGAATCCAATGCTGCTTTACACTTGGGGAATGGCAATTCACCTCGGACCTGAATACGGTAGAACCGCATAAACAAATTCATATCAATAATGAAATCGTTGCACCACTAATATCCCCAACCAACGCTTAATAGTTACTAAAAACCACAACTTCTACATGCGCGAACTACCAGGCACATACATGAAAGCGAAAACATACACTGATTGAAGAAATGAATAAATATATGTCAATTAGAGTACGAACCATGGTCCAGCAGAGCTCGTAAAGGAATCGAAGCACAGGGACAGGTTGAGGAACCCTAAAGCTCGAATTTCCGGACTTCCATTCTCGAAGATTGCTTTCTACAACATATATACACTCAACCGGAGGGAGAGCCATTGCCGGAAGAGGCTATGCAATCCCTTAAGAGACCCCCCAAAAAATAGCTGGGTTTTGGAAGCTGGAACAGCTTCAAAAAAGGGAGTAACGGAATGGAACGATAATCAATGGGGTTATCATGGGGGTTTAGTATGACAGTACAGGAGAAATTAGGGTTTGAGATTTATGAAGAATTGTGCAGGAAGGAAGAGCAGCGTAGGGGTTTGTGGAAGCTGGAAATTTGGGGAAGAGATGCTTGGTAACGCGGCTGATCGTACAGGCGAGAAATATTTGGGCTGGGCTTTGGGCCCAGCTATTGGTTGTAGTCCATTGGCCTTCTTTCGAGAAGCCCATAAAGGATAGTGAGAACTATTCACGCATATGCGATTAAGTCCACTAAGCAAACTCGTTAACATACCCCTTAAGTCTGATTATAGACCAGTACATGATCACGCTACCAAAAACCAACGAACAAGAAAGGAAGGTAAATGATATAATGATGTATGCATTCATACATAATATGTTGAAGAAGCAATCCATGTTCATAAGTCATACAACTTGCATGAGGTCCTACATTAAAATCATGGTTTAATGAGATTCTGCACATAATTAATGTTATACTTATCATAAGGTAAGTTTCTTATGAAACGTACATATGTATTCATGGCATTTCATATATGTTTATCATGCACAACACATTTGAATATCTCACGAGGCATAATATGGTCATTTCAACATAGCAATCATAATCAAACATAAAAATGAGTAGATACATCTCATAGTTTATTCAGATATTATAATATAAATAATAGCACATAAATAGGGTCAAGTGTTAATGTATCAAGTAATTGCATCTAACTTAGTCCTTACTTGGCGGCCATAAATTTATTTATAGTTTTAAGGTCAACTTGGTGCTCCTAAGCTTAACTGATTCTTCCTAGGTTCAACTCAACTAGATTTCAGGTCCACCTGTGATATTTCATTCTTCCTAGGTTCAACTCAACTAGATTTCAGGTCCACCTGTGATATTTCATTCTTCCTAGGTTCAACTCAACTAGATTTCAGGTCCACCTGTGATATTTCATTAGTTCATAAAAACTAAATTTAGAGTTTATTCGGGACCAATATAACTTAACTATCATAAAATCAGTCATAAAACAATATTATGAACAGTTCAAAATAATAGTTACAACATTAAAGTCATAAACGACTTTAAGATCAAAATATTCAAAACGAGCCAATCAAGCCAACTAAAGCTAAACCCAATATTTCTTTTTTAAAATTTGACATACCAATATCCTCTCGTATGCCAAGTTCATTATTATACAAGTAACTTTATTTGTTTTTTAAATGAATAATATTAAATTAACTAGGATAAACATAAACATAAGTTTAGCTCCTTATTAAATTAGTTTTTTTACTATTTTATTAATTGAAAAACTACAATATTTTCGGTTGACCATTCCAATATTTTTCTTTCCTTCCTCCAATTAAAAGAAAGAAAGAAAGAAATTCGAAGTGGGCAACAGCTAATTCTAGCCAAGCACTCCAGTCTTACATGAGAAGGAAAACCCACCCCCCAGAAAAAGAACATCATTTTACAACATAAACAGATAAACTTGGACAAATTCGGACAAGAAATGGAGTCTCAAGTCAATCCCAGAGCTAAACGACAGGCAGGGGCCGGCCACATAGATACACTCCACCCCTGTTTTCTTGCCACCTTTCATCTCCCATACCAACAATTTCTTCCTTATTTGAAACGGAATGCTGTCAAATCAATATGAAACTTCATTCTCTAGGACTCTTTTATAGATGGATGACAGAGGGGTATATATATAAAACATTACAAGCCTTACAACACAAAACGTTTCAACACTTCCCAGGATTAAAGTAAACAAAACATAACAAAACACCAAAAAGATTAGAGGGGGCTAAAGAATAAACAAACATCCTCATAAAGTACCTACTAAGAGCAATCAGAAACTCGAGTTTTTCTTCTTTATTCCTCTCACCGTGCGTCGAGAGAGGTAAACGAATTCGCGAAACCAGGTGGTCGGTTTGGGATGCTGCTTTGTGTATTGTCTCCACTCGCAAGCAACGATGATGAAGACGATGTCATGTCCAAATTGCTATTTCCTTCAAATGCCTGCCATCTCTTAAGCGCCTGTGGTAACGACATATCGAGATCGATTCCCAATGTGTCTTCCAAGTCTGGTTCTGTTGGTTTCCACACATCGACTAGAGACGAAAGAACGTTGACTGCATGACTCATGTCGGGTCGCTGGTATGGCTCCCTTGCACAGCAGTGGCCAGCCAAGTCCGCAACCGTGCAGATGCTGCCAAGGGTCTCCTCGTCTATGTGCATTGAAGGGTCTATGGCCTTTGAGAAAGTGTCCTTGTTAATGTACATTCTGCGGAACCACGATACAAGGTGCAAGCTTTCTTCCGGCTGGCTCTCGTCAATTGCTTTTCTACCAGATATCATCTCCATGAGGATCACTCCAAAGCTATAAACATCGACCTTGGTTGTAACTCGTCCGGTTACTGCTCCATCGATCATCGATGAAGAATAGAATGTTAGAATATATCAATACAAAGTGTTGGTTACGAACAAACAGGTTCAGAAACTTAATCCATGAAGTAAATGCATCAAGGTATTCTACGTAACTATATTCACAACCCAACATGCATAATAACTAGCAACATGGAGTTTCGTAGCAAAAATAAAGAGGAGAAGAGTGTATACCAGCATATTCTGGGGCAAGATAACCAAACGTTCCTGCGAGTCTTGTTTCGACCGACGCTTTCCCTTCAGGAGCAAGACGAACCAACCCAAAGTCTGCTACTTTAGCCCGCAAATCATCTCCAAGAAGAATGTTTGATGGTTTAAGATCGCGATGGATAAAGCTTTGATGTGCTAAACTATGCAAATACTCAACACCCCTGGCTACATCCAAGGCAACAGTCAGCCTTCTTTTCCATTCAAGGGGTTTGATCCCTTCATCATTCCAGTGAAATAGAAACCTACTAAAAGTCCCCTGGGGCATGTATTCATAAACCAGAAGCCTCTCGTTTCCATCTAAGCAATACCCGAGAAGCGCAACCAAATTTCTATGACGAACCTTAGTAAGAACTGCAATCTCAGCCTTGAATTCATTCAAACCCTTCTCGCCTACGACTCCAGACTCCATTCTCTTCACGGCGATCTTCGTACCATCATGTAATTCTCCCTTGTAAACAGTTCCAAAACCCCCTCTCCCCAATATATTACTAGGGCTAAAATTATTAGTTACATTCCTCAAAACTTGAATGGAGATAACCAGGTTTCCTGCCTCGACCACACGGACATCACTCGGTCCAGCAATAGGAACTCCGCTGGATTCAGGAGTACTCCCATCGGCCCTCGTCTCCGTAACTGTAATCTTCACTGAATTTTGATCCCCAGAATGACTAGGATGTACCACTACTGTATTTGGGTTCTGTACTATACTACCATGTCTCTTCTTTCTCTTGTACCAAAAGAAAATCGCAGTCCCAACTAAAAGGAGACCAACAATAACACCAATTATAGAACCAACAACCACTCCAGTATTACTTTTCTTAACACCCCCATCAGGATCGTCGCCTGTTCCATAATCGGAGGGCGCTCCCTTTTCGGGAGAGCCTGGTGCGGGAGAACTGGGCCGATCTTTCCCAATATCCGGGTTCCCCTGTGTGTTCACAATCACATTTTTCCTGAAGGCGGGCACTTTCCCATGAAGCCTATTACTGGAGACATCTAATTCTATAAGACTGGGCATAGTCACAAGTTCGGTTGGTATTGTGCCAGAAAGATAATTGTTAGAGAGAATCAACTTCTGTACAGATGTAAGCAATGAAAAGCTAGGAGAAATAGAGCCCGCAAGACCCATATTCTTAAAGTTGATTATGGTTATATTTTCGGGGTTGCCAGTACATGCAACACCTTTGAAATCCTCACAAGGATTGTTCCCTACCCAGCTTTGGGCAAAGACTGTTGGAAACCCCATTGATTGTGCAACCGATAACAGAGCACTCACTCGGGGATCACAAGGCTCACCCGGAGAATCCGTGCAAAAATTGTTGGATCCTGGTCTCATATCCAGCTTTACATTAGGATTAAACGCAGGGGTGGGTCCTTGAAGCAGATTATTCGTCAAATTCACAACTGTGAGGGATTTCAAGTTTATCAAGGACGAAGGAACAATACCCGTAAGCTGATTATCCCTCAAATTCAAGGTCTCTAACCCCTGAAGGTTAGAGAAATCGGGCAAAGGACCTGAAAAGTGGTTCATATGCAACCAAACCTCCTGCAGATTAGTCATGTTTTGCAATACGGCGATAGAACCGTTTAACTTAGAGTTACTCTGTTGTCCATTCAACCAAAGCGACTGAATCGAAGAACCCGCAAAGCTTACTGGTAATCCACCTTCAAGAAAATTACCTGCCAAATGCAAGTTCCTAAGAGTCGGAAACGTCGTGCCATCGAAAATTTGAAGGGTGTTACCAGTTACATTAGCGCGATTGGCCGATAATTCCTGAAGACCAGAAGCATCTCGAATGCTATCAGGAATTTGCCACGCCATGAAGGGATTGTTGTCGACATCTATCGTCTGCAGAGCCGACTTCTTGGCGAAGAAATCAGCCGGCATGGATGTAAACAGATTATCATGCGCTAGAAGTATCTGGAGTGAATCAGCGAGATTAGGAAACGGCCCAGTCAGCTGATTGCTCTGTACCTCTAATTGCACTAACGCCGAGAGGCTAAAGAGATCCGAGGGAAGTGATCCCTTGAGATTTTGGTTCCCAATTTGAATTTTAACCACTCGGTTCTGAGAATCACATTTAACGTGCTTCCATTCACAGTAATTCGAACCAGTCCATCCAAGAGAATCCGTGGCTCCAATACTAGTCTTCAAAAGATTCATCACTGACCCATCATCACCACCCGCACCAGCCGGCTGAGCGTAAACAGAGAAATCCAAAAACAGCAGAAACAAGACAAAAACCAAAAGGAAAACCCCAAACCCCAAATGGGGTTCCCTCATTGTTCAATCTTTCTCAGAAAACCAACAAAGAAAAAGAGGTAAAGAGGTAAAAACAAAAGTTCTGAGTCCGTCGTAAACGAAAAAGAAAGAAAGAAAGAAAGAAAGAAAGAAAGAAGGAAAGAACAGGAACCCAGAATTGTAGGGTTTTAAAAGTCAGAATGGATAAAACAATGCGTAAAGTGTGGATTGGTTTAAAACCCTTTTCTCCATGCTTTACGAACACTAACGCTTTCCCAATATTTGTCCCTTTTTTCTCTTCTCAGACACAGAGAGAGAGAGGGAGAGAGAGAGAGAGAAAGAGAGCGAGAAAGCAGAGGGGAGGTTGGAGGAGAATGCGGCGGAGATGAAGGGGGTTTGGGAAGAAAACAATATCAAAACCCAAAAGGAAAAGAAGAGAGAGAGAGAGAAGAAAAGGAATGAAAGAGAAAAGGAAAGGCGTTAAAGAAATGAATAAAGAAGAGGAGAGAGAGAGGTGTTTGGGAAGTGAGAAAATGGAGGAAAAGGGAAATGACGCGTGTGGTCCAGCTCAGAAAATTTGACCAGTAAAGGAGAAAAAATGGTGCGGAAGGAGTAATTGTAGGCCAAGAACCAAGAAACTCGACTCTGCGCTTCTTCCACTCATCCATCTTCAACCACTTCACAGCTGCAACTTAAAAACAATTTCCCTTTCTTTTTTCTTTTTTTTAAATAAACAAATTCCTTTCTGTTTCCACAATTTCTTATTAAAAAATAAATATTTTCAGATTACATCCTACCTTCTAATTATTATTTTTTTAATTATTGGATGGTCAGATTCCATCCACGCACCACCTCGAATTGTGGATTTCTATGTTTGAATTCTTCTTTTTAAGCTAATATTTTTAACTATTTTCTTTTCTTTTTTTTTTTCTTTGTAAAGAAAATTTTCGAATACATAATTATCCCATTAAATTTGTTTTTGAGTGGTTTCAAAATTCTGTCCATAATCCTTTCACAAACAAATCCATCCATAAGTTTTTAAATGACTTTGTCTTTATATATATATATATATATATATATATATATATATATATATATATATATATGTAAAATTTACTTTTTAATTTCAATTAAATTCTAGCAGTCATTTAAAAAAATACAAAATTATTTGTAAACTAATAATATTTTTAATCGAGGAGTTAGAAATTCAGTCTTCACCTTCACCAAATAATTTCGAAAATATGAATATTAAAAATACCAACGTTTTTCAATAGTTGAGGCATCTCTTATATTATTTATTTTTCTTAAACTAAATCGTTTTTTTATTTTTTAAATATAGAATTTAGATTTCTTTATATCAATTACTTGGCCATTCCATTTTCTATCTTTCAAAAATATTTTAAATATATTATTTGGATCATGTCTAACAGGTAAGTACCACAAATAAATTAATAATTAAGATAGAAAAGTTATAAAGAGAAAAAATAGAACCTCGATTCAAATCGAAAAGAACAGGAGTCGATGGCACGTGCTAACCTAACAACAACTTGAATTAAGAAATGAGAAGCCCGTCATCTTGAGACAAAGTGAGCAACCTCCATACTCGATTAACTTGATCTATTAAAATTGTCAATAATCTCAAACAACTAATGTCGATGGTTAAATAGGAGGTAAAAATGACATAATAAACAATTTAAACAGTAACATTCGAACTAGAACGTGTTTATCGCACAACTATATTAATATATATATATTAATTATGTACTTATCCAAGTGAAAGTAATATCAAAATACAAGTTAGACGAAATTAGGTAACCGAATGAAAAGATTTGGTCATAATAGAAATCAAATATTAAAATGTGGTATGATCATATGCAATCAAGACGGAAAATAAACAAAAAGAAAAAATGAATCCAATGAGTGGGTCAAAACTTAATATTTATAAAATCATGTGCGGTGTCTTCTAGTTTACTTCATATTTCAAATCAATATTTTAATTAATCATGACCTAACTCATGTAACAGCTGTCAAAAACTTTACAAATTCAGTATTTTTATTTTTATTTTTATTTCGCTACGAAGAAGATCATTATTGAAATAAATATTCTGATATTGCATATTTTTTTGATAGTTTCAATTAAAAAATTAATAACAAGATGATCTTCTCAATAAATAAATAAATACGCAAATAAAAAAATTTATTTGGTAATATTATTATTTTTCTAGATAGCCTTATTTATCTCCTAGTTTTTAATTAACTCAATTTCATCTTCAATCTTCAAACTCAATGAACATAGCTAAGAAAAAAATATCACCGAAAAAGACCACTAAAACTATATATATATAAAGTTATTGACTTGTGCGCTATAATAAATATAACAGTGGAATGTGTTTTTTTTTTTTTTTCATGAAATTAAAATTTCAACCGGAAAATATTATTGCAAATAAATGTGGTGTTGCTGAAAAACGTGACTGTGCTTATGTATTAATTAAAAAAAAAAAAAAAAAAAAAAAAAAAAAAAAAAACTTTTATGATTTAACGGTTCGAACGGTTCCCATGCAGTTAATGGCTTTGAGCGTTTCAAATTAAAAGTTAAAACCCCTCCTAAATTAAAATAAAAAAGAAATTTAAACCTCTTTTTTCCAAGAAAAAACAGACCAAAAATTTATGTATGGATATATATATATATATATATATATATATATATATATATATATATATATATATATATATATATTTTGCACGAATATCTCAATTAAATAATAATACAATTATCATAGTATTTTATATTAGGTATAGGTATGATAGTTGATGCGTAGCTAAACTAATTTAAATATATAATCTTACCTAAAGTATTACATATTATAATTTTTTATGAGAGATGTCTATTTAACCTTTGGTGTTAGGACATCATCCTGAACGGAGTGGAGTAATCTCGATTAAATGAGAAATAGAAATAAACTTTTTCTCATTATAATTATTTGTTCCCGTTCTTGTCCCAATATTTACAAAATAAATGTCAAAGAATCTCTAATATTTACCTTCCACATATTAAATTAATAAAAAAAATATGTTAGTGGTATATTTTATCAATCATGTAATTAAATATCAACTTCAGCCGAGTTATTAAAATATTTCTTCTTTCCCTAAAAAATTATAGGTCGAGATCTCTTACCATACATATCACATAAATGATATTTAGAAAAAAAATTACATATTTCCAAATTATTTTCTATGGAATAAAGTTCACATACAACTGCCTTTAACGACCAAGAGTAATTTGTAAGAAAATAATTCAAATGTATAATAAATTACAAAAATAAATAAATTAGATAAGGAAAAAAAAATATTCATTTGGCGCCGCATTTAGCCCTTTAATAATTGTAGCTCACTAAGATTATGTGCAATGCAAGGCAACATTAAAGTATACATTTATTAGCCGCCATATTCACACCAATATCAGAATTCCACGTGTCAGTTGAACCCCAATAATTTAGTCCAAGTTCATTAAAAATTAGGTCCAAATCAGGATAATCATCGGTCTAAGCATATCAACAAACCAAAGGTCGATCCAAGCTGATAAACAAGTAAGATGCCAATCCAAAAAAAAGTCCAAAAGGCCGAACATCTAAAAAGATAAAAAAGTGTAAGAACCGATTATCCAAAAAGATCAGTATATTTTGTATACTTGAAAGAAAGAATCAAATTATAAATTTTACAAATAGTAACACTTATACTACAAATCAATAAAATCAAATTCATTTCACGAATTAAAATTCTTGTTAAAACCTTGTGGGAAGAGAAGCTAATCAAAAGACCTCCATGACGGTCTTGACAACAGTGTAGTTTTTATTAATCCAATTTAAAATTTAAATAGCATCGATACAACCCGATTCAATGAAAAGAAAAGAATGATAGTAGATAGTAATTAAATGATCGTTAATATATAAAAAGATATATGATTGTTTGATAGTCAATGTCTTAATTTTTAATGATTCTAAGTCGACTCTAATTTACTATTTATATCATTTGATTATGAATAAGTTTTAATCCATTTATACAACTAAAAAAATGTAACATTTTGTCCTATGTGAACTCTTAATTTCATACATCTATTTAGTTTTGATCTATCTATATAAAATTAGATCTATTGGTAAGTAAGAAAACATTAATTTATGAACAAAGATATTCAAAGGAGTGACAAATAATTAATTTATATTATCAACATGTTCATCAACAATTTAATGAATATATGGATAAAGAAATAACAGTTATAAACAAGCTATTATCATTGTGTTCTATGGACCTCAATTGGATTTAACGTTTAACAGCCTAAGTCCATCGTAGATATAATCTTTTTTAAACTTTTCCTTTCGAGATATCGTATTTTTTGGACTTTCCTTTCGAGCTTCCCCTCTAGGTTTTTAAAAAGGTGTCTACTAGGGATAGGTTTCCATACCTTTATACAAAATGTTTCGTTTCTCTCTGCAACTAATATAGGATCTCACAATCTACCTCCCTTTTGGGCCAACGTCCTCGCTGGCACTTGTTCGCCTCTCCAATCGACGTAACATCTCACATAAAGTTTTTTTCATAAGCGTACCAGACGTAAGATCTTTTATACACAATGAACTTATGAATGAGGTTGATGTAAATATTAAGCAGCCAAAATGAAGAGCCTTAGCCAACCAACTATAAAAATGTTTAGAAGAGGTCTTAAAAATATGAGCATTTACAATTTAGCTCCTTCCCCTTGCAACCATATTTATACATCCATTTGGGGATGGATATTTCTGATGTAGTATACAGGTAGGTACTCACATTCTAGTCAAAATAAAATATTTAGTTGGTTAGAAATGGTAGCAGCTCAAACCCGAGTCTCAGTGGCAGTCGAGAATTCCCGACGCCCTCGTTGAACTCGGTTCCTCGGTCACCAGCAACAGGACAGTTAGCACCAGCAATGGTGTCAAAACTTGCTGGTACTTTCCAACCCACCAAAAGGAGCTCTTCAGCTGATGATCTCTTCTCATTCATGAAGCTTTTGATGGACTATGGTTTTTTGAAAAATCTGGCAACTTCCTTGTATAGATTTTCTTCTTCAAACGGTTTCGAGACGTAGCCATTCATACCGCATTTCAGGCATTCTTCGTACGTAGCATGAATCACGTCTGCAGTCATTGCTAATATTGGTATAGGCCGTTTGCCTTCTGTTGCAGTCAATCCTCCTTTGTTTGCCTCGACCTCCATCGTCCTGATACGACGAGTCGCCTCAAACCTGCAGTTTCGACAACACTATACTCAAAGTTTACTCCAGAAATTCTTGGTATTCAGATCAGAAAAGCTTGTTCAAGAGATCTGTTTCGTGTGTTTTTTAAGCTAAGACACCAAAGGAGAAATGGAGAGTTGTTAGAACATACCCATCCATTTCAGGCATTTGAATATCCATGAAGCAAGCATCAAAATTATGCGGTAGCTGAAGCAACTTCAGGGCAGATTTCCCGCTATCTGCACACTCAACATCTGCACCAAATTTCTTCAGAGCGCCTGCAGCGACCCGACGGTTTACTCGGTTGTCATCAACAATTAAGATTCTCTTGCCACAGAGAAGGCTCTGGAGGAAAGCAGAACCATTCGGCCGTTTCTGATTCTTAACCCCGAGTACTTGTTGAAGACAGGCAGCCACCATAGTCGCCCTCAACGGCTTCATGATCACGGTATCTGCAAAACCTGCTGCTCTTGCCTTGTCTAGTTCAGCAGTGGCAATATTGGTAGCGAGAAGGATCAGCTTTGGAAACTTTACCGAACTACCGTTCGGTTTCCAGTTCAGTTGATGAATGATCCCACATTCCTCATCAGAATTTAGTATGTCCTTTTCAACTAAGATCATATCTGGAAGGATTGTGTTTCTGCAACGAAACATGCTTTTAATCATTCGAAATCAATTTAAAATCAAAAGAACAAAAGAGAAGGGCTTACCCTGGTAGTGTGGATCCATTTTCTCTGAATAAAGAAGCTGCCATGTTGATGCTATTGGTGACTTCAACTATGATACCAAGTCTCTTCAAATGATATCTAGTTACAGAAGCTCTAACATGTTTGCTATCAACTACTATTGCTTTCATTCCTCTAAAACTGGGGGGAAGTTCTTCAGAGTTGGGCTTTTTCATATCATTCATTGAGTTTTTCTTACATTTTCCAAATACAGCAGTGAAGGAAAACGTGCTTCCAATCTGAGGCCGGCTTATGAAGTTGATCTGACCACCCATTAACTCAACTAAACATTTGCTGATACTCAAACCAATACCAGTCCCTCCATAATTTCGGGAGGTCGAGCTATCTGCTTGCATGAAGGGTGTGAAAACTCGATTTTGGGCATGTAAAAGGATCCCAATTCCAGTATCCTCCACACTTACCATCAAAGTAACATGATCACAACCCTTGTTGGTAACTGCTGTGTTGTTTGGAGCGGCATTCGACTGGAAGTTGTCGTCAGCGATTAGATGTTTGAAGTTATCCCAACTGTTCTGATCATCGGCTGCCTCGCGTCCACTCAAAGTTTGAAATTCACGACCATCCAATACGAATAAGCCACTGTCAGATATTCCGTTGACATATTCCGAGTCCATGGAGACTTTTGAATTCTCAGCTAGGTGTACTTTAACAAATATATGTCCCCTTTCAGTAAACTGGAAAAAAAAAATGAAGCTTTTTTATGCTGTTTCCAACCAGTTAGACAATAATAGTCAAAAGAAAACGCAAATAATCCGAACTCGTTAGCAGAAGATATACTAAAAGATTAAGCGTTTATATTGGATTCGAATATGGAAATACAATCGAAAAATCGCACTCACCTTAACAGAGTTACCCACAAGATTTGTTATAATTTGTCTGAATCTTCCAGGATCTCCAATTACAATTTCTGGAACTTTATCAGAAACAAAAACTGCCAGCTTCATTTCCATATAGATGTTCAATTATGGTTGAAATCACCATGGCAAAAAGCAATGAAGTTATCAATTAACATGACATGTAACAAATAGGCAGCAAACGTGTTTATTTGAAAATAAATGATGTCCATACAGCCCTACCTCCAGACCCTTTTGTCTGGACTTCTCGGAAAATAAAGATAGCACGTCATCAAGTATTGATCGAATGTCGAATGGAACTGCTTCCAGTTCTAACTTTCCAGCTTCAATTTTTGCCCGGTCGAGAACCTCATTTATTAATGCTATCAGTGCCTTTCCACAAGCCTGGGCAGTTTGAGCATAATCCTTCTGTGTGGAGCTTAAATCTGTATCCAGAAGCAGAGCAAGCATTCCTGAAATTGATGCATCAAAGATAATAGATTTGAGTATCCTTTGTACATGTAAAACGAGCTGATTCGGTCAAAGCAAAGCGAGACAGGAATATACGCACCGAGGATGCCATTCATTGGTGTCCTAATTTCATGAGAAACAGTTGCAAGAAACTGAAACCAAAATAAAAGAGAGATTTTAATCAAGAGAAGCAGCATCATATATATGTGTCAGGATGTTTAAAAACATACACAAAATTCAATGCAGAATTCAAGAAAATTGAATTCACCACTTATACTTGCGACAACTAAGTCAAAATGCAGTGATCTCCCAAAGATATAACCAAGGTCATAATCAAGATATTTCCGTGTTTATGATAGGAATCACGACTCTCCACAATGGTATGATATTGTCCACTTTGAGTATACGCGCTCTCATGGTTTTGTTTTTGGTTTCCCCAAAAAGCCTCATACCAATAGAGATATTCTTTACTTATAAACTCATGATCATCCTCTTAATTAGCCGATGTGGTACTCCCCAACAACAATACTCAACAATCCTCCCCTCGAACAAAGTACATCATAGAGCCTCCCCTGAGGTCTACGTAGCCCTCGAACAGCCTCCCCTTAATCGAGGCTCGACTCCTTTCTCTGGAGCCCTCGAACAAAGTACACTCTTTGTTCGACACATGAGTCACTTTTGACTAAACCCTCGAGGCTAGCAATTTCTAAGTTCTCATGGTTTTGTTTTTGGTTTCCCCAAAAGATCTCATACCAACGGAGATATATTCCTTACTTATAAACCCATGATAATCCTCTTAATTAGCCGATGTGGGACTCCCCAACAACAATACTCAACCGTTTATGTTTTTGGGTAATGTAGAGGTTTAGCTATCATATTCATTTAACCTCTTATTATGCACTCTGCTTTGAAGCCATATTTTGCTACAACATACATAACTCGAACATAAGATTCATTTAGAACTTTCATCCCAACTATCCTTTTCTCTCCTCCCTAATTCCATCCGTTTCCTTTTCTATTCGAGTCTCTAATTTTTTAGTTCCTATATGACCTGATTGATGGTACCTGGGATTTTGCTACATCCGCAGCCTCCGCTCGAACTTTCAGTACTTGCATTTCATGAAAATCATCTTCAACCTTCACAATGTGAGTTGCTGCACCATACAAAATATATCCAACTAACAAACCGATCACGAAGAATAAGAATGCAGTAGTTAGGGCAGTCCAGGATGTGGGAGCCCTCTGCTGATATCTGCACCATAACCACATGAGGAAAGCCATAAGTCACTGAAGCAAACACTCCACATTAGAGATGTACCTAATATGGTAGAATCTTTTACCTACAAATCATCAAATGCTTCCTGAATGGATCTCCGAAATCAAGGCTGCTCTCGTGCGAAAGCGACAAGTCACCATCTTGATATTGATGACCATACATCACGAGAAGATCAGAAGAGTTCGTGACATCATATACATTTACCAAAATGGCCTGATTCCCTGCAAGCTGCCCAAGCAAGTTCTCCACGAGTGACTCAACATCAAAGACTCCGCCAACGTAGCTGCTTTAAGATAAGAAACAATTCAACATATCTGGCACATATAATTTCACCCCTAATATGATGCTAAAGCTCAAAGATTTGAAAAAATTAAGGTACATGTCGCTGAGAGCCACTGTTCTATATTTAATGATGAACAAACAAAGCACAGATGAATTCACATTTCTTATTAAACTACTTCATATCCAGACTGACCCTGCTGTTGCTTCTATCCGTTCTTCTTCAGTCGGTATGGATGGCAATTTGGATTTGTAAACAGGAAATGTCAAAACAACTCCAAGATGATGGGAACCCAGCAGCCTGAAGGGTATTGTTAAGACAGCCTTTCCTGTTGCTCTAGCCCTCAAAATATTTTCCCGGTCCTCCTGCATCGAATCAGCGTCGAATCAGAGAGAAGCAATCTACCAAATGAGGAAGGCAAAACGATATATACAGACATGCCATTTTTATCCAATATATAAGCTAGAATAGCAACATTTGCTCTACCTCTCCTGACATCATATCCAACGATTCAATATACGAGACTGTTTCTTGAGAAAATATTACTGGTGCATATTCATCTCGAATGGGCGAAGGTTCCTTTTCCATTGTTCTTATCATCCACCCGTGTTGCTTTTCGAAGATATCCCTCTCCGAATGAATCACTCTTTGTGCATACGCCACCCCACTGAGTAGAGGCCGTTCAAAAGCAGTTCTGGCTGTGTATTCTGCAAAAGTTTCCTGCATTGTTGAGTTTCGGGCTTGTTAAACGACAATGTCATGAGGGGAAAAAGACATTGAAATACCAGTTTGCTCAAGAAAATGCACAGAATTGAACAAGTTTATCTTGCAGGGTTGAGATTTCTCAGAACTATAAGAAGAACAAACCAATGTACAGAGGCGAAGTACAAACCTGATCAATAGCAGAAGGGTTTTTGAAGTAATGAAAGGTGGAAACAAGGACAGCCAAGGCATGAACATGGTTAACACTAACATTGAATTGATCCTGCAACATCCTTGCCCTCTGCTCACACATACTCCCCAACACTTCATTCCTCCTCACCTTGATATCAGCATCCATGCCATTATAGATTAACATGCTGATAAACGCCATCCCCATAATCCAGAACAGAAGATACTTTCTAAGCCAAGCCCTGTTAGCTTGAACAAACGTGTAACCCTTCTTTGTTGTTCCCATTTGCTCATTCCACTTCAAACCTACAGAGTTATCGCTCACCTGCATTTTCACTTCCTTTTCTTCTTCATTCCTCTACCAAAACTAGGCCAACCTGAAGAACCAGCAACATTCTTGAGCTCGCTCACTTTCTTTCTGAAAACTCCTCCCACAGTTTCTCCTGCAATTAAACAGAAAAAGCAAAAGGTTGACAAGAGGCAGATTGTCACCTGTTAGATTTGAAGCTCAGAAAGCAAAACCCGAAAAACCCCATTTCCTTTTTAAACCCATTCCTAGATTAGGGAGGAAAGACGATGAGTTGAGTCAGAATCAATAAAGAGAGCCGTTCAATTCCTAGAGACAAGCCTGAGTCTGAAAAGATGGGTGTTCTAATTGAGGTCAAAAATGAAAATAAGAGGCAAGGGAGAGAGAAAAGCCCACATTCCAAAGAATTCCTCTTCATATACTTTCTGGTCAATGACGTCTTTGCGTAACAAAAAAGGAAACAAACAATAAAAAAATGCAGAACAGTGTAAGCTAATCATGTCCATCTACTCCTCCTTCCTCCAGGCGTGAAGTTCAGTTGTTACCCATTTCACTTCCATTAAACAATCAAATTCATAGCTGAACACTCCGCTGCTCCCAAGACAAACCACACACGCGCAGCGAAGAACACAAGAAGAAACACACACATACACACAGACAGAGACAGAGAGCAGAAAGAAAACAAAAAGAAAAGGAAAAGGGGAAAGTGGGTTATCAAAAGAAACAATGCTTTTGCAGTTTTGCTCACCTGGGTATCACAAAAGATGGAAAATGCAACCAATGATTTGCAGAGATGATGGAGGAGGAAGAAGGTCCTCCACAGATCGATCCGGAGTGGCTTTTACCGCAAAATTTCACATGGGATTTCTTCAATTTCTCCCCCCGACTGTTATTTACCTTTCTTGATTGTTCTTTGGAGCTCAAAAAAATTGAAATCAAACGATTTCTGGGACAACTTTGGTGTCTCCCAAATCGCTCTCCTTCCCAATACTCTTTCACTATGGCAGAAACCCACTATGTCTGCCTCTATTCCTCTCTGGCTTTGTGTACCTTTTTTTATAAAATATTATTATTATTCTTCCTCTCTCTCTCTCTCTCTCTCTCTCTCTCATCTGCTGTGAGCTCGCTTTTTATAGTGAGTACATACAAGTAGGCTCCTCCTCCATTAACAAAACAGAGAAGAGTGGAAACAGCTTCAACCTGAATGAAAGAACCCAGAACCAGAAAACTCAAAATTCACAAGTTTTTGTATGGGGTTTTTAGTTTTATTGGCTCTCTCACTCTCTTCACTGTGTGGGAGGTAGAGAGAATCAAAATGGTGGGAAGGGGAAGAAAATCTCCATCGCAAATCTGTGTGATAATGACATGCCCACATTTGCTAGCTCGGATCTCATTCCCCTTGAATTTACCTCTAACCCCCTCTCAATTTCTTAACTCTTTTTTTTTTTTTTTTTTTTTTTTTTTTATTATTCTTTAAATAACTTATTTTTAAGATTAGATTTATCATAAAAATATCACTTCAAAAATATATCTTTAAACTATAAATTTGTTTTAAAATATATTTAAAATACCCTTCTAACTTGAAAATGTCTTTAAAAGTATTTAAAAATTACTCAATTTCATTAATAACCTTAATTTTTTTAAAAAAAATTAAAATAATTAAAATATTTTCAAAAAAAAAAAAAAGTTAATAATAGAATCAATAGCATCCTCACATTTTCAAAATACTCATTAATTTTCAAAAATGAAATAATCTGATGTGCACATAATTTTTGTGGTAGACGGAGGATAAAAATATTTTAATATTTTTTTATAAAGATTAAGAATGTTAATACTATTTTTAAAAATTTATAAATGTTTTTTTAAATTTGATATTAGGAGTGTTTTTTTTTTTTAAATCTGGTAGAAAAGTTTAAAAGTATTAATGGAACTTTTCAAAAATTTAAACATATATTTTTTTTTTAGCTTTTTATGTATTATTGAAACTTTTAGGTATGTTAGATTTTTTTTTACAAAAACAATTAGATGCTTTTGGTAGGTTTCCACTTTGAATTTTATTAACATTACCATGAATTTATATCATTAAAATCTTTTACCTAACGAATTTAATACCTTATTTATCGTGAATAGATTAAAAACATCACCTATGTCGTCTAGAACAATATATATTAATTTTAAAGAATTAATCAAAATCTAGACATTGTTTTGAAAAAAAAGAAAAATAAATAAATAAATTGGAATATTTGTCATCTTCTCTTTGGGTCCCACATTTTGAGCCTTCAAATCAAGGCCGTCCAAAAATCATCAATAGGCCACGTGTAGAATGCAGACCACTGAATCGCTTAGAGGTTAGAGTCGGCACTTTTTTTTTTTTTTTCTTTAATTTGTTGTTGATTAAAGTTGAGGTAAAGTCAAGGATTGATTTTTCATTAATGGGAAAGAAATCTTCCTTTTTGTGTAAAAAGAAAAAGTAATAATAATAAAAAAGGATAAAAAAAAAATCGACTAAAATGACATTTTAACATTATAATAAACAAATACTTTATGACAAATACATATATATTCACATTTCCACATTAATACAAACACGGTATCTATATATTAAACAATTGATCATAACATAATTAAATCTAAGAACGTTCATATAAATAGAAAAATTTGAAATTCCTCAATCAAAATAGAAGGGAAATCTATTCCTAAAATGTTTATGGAATATTTATTCTCGAGGATATTTAACTTTATTTGTGCTACATCTTTGGCTTTAATCACATTATAAAGGGAAGCTAATAAGGGTAAAATGGGTAGAGGTGATTTAGGGGGCAAATCTTTGTAAAGTCATTGCATAAATGGTAGAGAAAGAGTTTGGCCTTATTTCAAAAAGAGGAATATATCTTAGCAGAAGATTGTATGGGTCCATCAAATATTGATATTCATTTTCCTTAATAAACATACACATAAACAAACCCAACCATACGGTGGTTGTTTAGAACGGTAGATTTTCATAATTTAACTCGATTTGATGGAGTTTGACTGATTAGGTATTATGTTGATCGTATTAACGAGTTGGAAGTCTATATTGACAATATTTGATTCATACGCTTTCGAGATTCTTGTACATTGCTGCCTCACTTTCTGTTCTATCTCACCTTTTGTTTATTGGGCTCCATGTATTAACGAGCGAGAATAATAACTATGAATAAAAGCACGAATGGTACGATCCCTCTATCACCCTAGAATAAAAAGGGTGATCTTGTAGTTCTTAGTCGATAAAGATACGTCTATTTCGAATGTCGCTAATTCGATGGAAGTGGGAAAAGAGAGAGAGAATATAAGAGTGAAGGGAAGTTAGGTGGAGAGAATAGTGTGGGAAGTGTGTTGAGCAATATTGTATGTAGGGATGTTTGGTTTGTCGTTTACTGAAAAAGATGGAAGAAATTGATGAGTGGCATTCAAAGTGTGAAGTTTTTATTGTACAGGGTGTCGGCCATGTGCTTCTTTTAATTTCTTCCAATATTCTTCCAATATCAATTCCTACTTTCTCTCTCTCTCCCCCAATCATGTGCTTTCTAGTAGTGGTAATATGAACGTTTCCGTCACCTCGAGTACACTTCGACATTTAAAATGCGTCTGCTAAGGAAAGGTTTCCACACTCTTATCAAATATGCTTGGTTCCCGTCTCCAATCGATATGGGATCTACATTGACTCTTGTGTTGTTCCCACATTATGATACTCGCATTGGCTACCACTAGTGGTTTGGTGTAAGTTGAGCATACGTCAATTCAAGTCAACTCATTAGATGTTGAGAAAATGGTGGCTAAGGAAGTCAAACATTTGCTTATACATGTAGACCTCTCTTATACCTTGGCTCATATTAGGAATGATGAGCTCACGACCCGCAATCTTGCATTGGATAAGGAAAAAAAAAAAAAAGACTCTTCTACATGTCGATGATGGCTTCGCTCAATAATGTGAAATATGAAGGAAATGCATAATTCCAAGTGGAGCTCGATTGTTGGATAAAATACTACATTGATTGGAGCATCTTTTCTTAAAGTAAGCTCAATAAAAAAGTGACCAGGCATCATATAAGCTCAACACCTCTTCTTATGATATAGAATCACATTCAAGTATTCCAACGATACCTACTTCGTTATATTATATACATTAGGCAGTGAAATTGGTGATTAACAATTCCTTTTAAACTTTTAATTTTAATTTTGATTTTGGAACGAATATGATTTAAGTTATTTAAGTTATGAAGGGTTTGAAATGGAAATGATTTGAAAATTTGAAACACAATCTGAATGAAATCTTGAAAGAGGGTCAAACCCATGAATGGGGAAGCAACCCCACATGTTTTTTAATTTTTAATCTTCAAAATATGAGTGATAATCCATCCTTCCAAATCCAATGCTTTTTTTTTTTAATATAAAAAAAGAACCTTATCCACGTTGGGCCACCTTCCCTCAACCAATTTAAACTATAATTGAGTTTCATTAGGTGTCAATGTTGATCAAATATAATACTTTGCTACAAATAGTGGACAACTATGATATCATTATTTTTTTTTTAAAAAAAAATCCCAGCCCCTTTATAGATATAAAGGTAAAGCACAAAAGGGGCCGAAGATATTTTCGTTCATATTGGGGAGCATATCATTTTTCTCTTTATCGATATCAAATAATTATACGACTTACATCAAGATATTTAATTATCTATCAATATTTAAATATTTTAAAAATAAATTTGGAAGGTTTAATGAAGTTTTGTGACATTAATGCGAGATATATGCTTTTTAAGTGTGATTATTGCTAATTTTGTAATGGGTGGATTCCTTTAATCTAAGGATAAAGCACCATTAATGACACATGGTATCCTTAACTTTCCATTATAAATATAAAAGAGGCCTGTTTTGATGTCACTACTTTCCTTTTCCGTAATGAGAGGGTTAATTCTTAATGAACATACATACAATATATATATTTAAGTAAATGAGGGGTAAATGAATGAACTGAGACTATATTCGAATGAAAATGACTTTGAAGATATGATGACTAAGAAATACTTTAAAAAATTGAAAGTCATTATTTATACTAATATGATGCAACTTTCTTTTCAGCGACTCAATCATTGAAACTCTATAATTAAACGCGTTTTAGTTGAAGCAATTTTGTATTAGGCGATCTCTTCGAAATTTTTCTAAAACGAGTTCTAATTATTTGGAAATAGGCCCATCAAGGCCCACTTAAAATATTCTCTATTTTTCATTGAGCCCATTCAAGGCCCAATATAATATGATGGAGAAAATATATATTTATTTGAGACTATATCCTAAAGAAATGAGAGACGTTTAAGTGATTTTTTTTTTTTTAAATGTTTCGAGTTGGATAGTTCAGGGAGTTGAGAATTGAGATTAATTAATTAAATATTAAGAATGGAGTTGAATGGAATTTTATTAAAAAAAACATGAAATTAAATAAAATTAACCCCTAGCAGAAGTCTTTGAGGACAGAATATTTATTGGAAATGGCTAATGGGGACATGTCGTGTCGGCATAAGCTCACGACTCACGAATCATGAACCACGGGACTGCGCCCAATTTAAATATATTGACGATATTGCCCTTCTCTTGCACCACTTTATTACACGTGTCCTTTCGTTTTTTCTTTTTCTATTTTTTGTCCATTTCAAATATACTTTTATTTTGAATTTCCATGATTTAGGGTATTTTTAAAGTTTTTTTTTTATTATAAATAATATACAAAGATATTTTTTTATTTTTTAGAATATAAATTTTCAAAGACTATGTTTAGATACTTTTCCTTAGTGGAAGAATATATGAAATTTGTTTCAATTTTATTTAACTTTATTGCAAATACTATTTTTTTTAACGTCTAATCTCACTTTTTTTATTAAAAAAAATCCAAAGTTATTACCATCGTCGAATGAGAGTAAACTTTGAGAATATGATAACTAATAAAAATTTAACAAATTAAAAATTACTATTTATACTATCAAGATACACTTTTTTTTTTTTTAAACTTGTTTTACTCTGAACAATTTTATAATGAGTGTCATCTAAGAATTTTCTTAAATGAACGTGAGCGAAGATAAAACATGCTAAAAGAACGCGTGTTGGTCTATGAGGTTAGTCTCCACTCTTACAAACAAGGGGATGAAGAGAAATGTTGGATACACAAGCGCCTAACTTCAAAACAAATATTTAGTATACTTATTATTTTTAGTGGTTGATGTTGTTTTTCTTATTATTATTAAAAACATTATGCCTCGGAGATTGGTCGTTTTCCAATTTCAATTCGATCGATTTGGTATAATTGAAATTTAATTTTTAGTTTTAAACTGAATAAATTAAATAGTTTGACAAATATGATTTTAAAACCTTTTTTTGCATGACGTGATTTAAATAACAATAACAATAATAATAACAAAAGTTATAAAAACTCCCCAATTTGTTCCCAAAAAGAAAAAAAGAAAAAAAAAATTCAAAACCGTGTTGACTTTAGTGGCCACTAGAATTCTGACTTGGCATGGACTTTCGGCCACCGAAACGTGTCGTTTTAATGTTACAAATGGCAATTGGTGATTGGTTTCTTTTTCCTTTACATTCTTCAATATAAAAAGAAAAATCAATAATGGAGCTAAGGCATTAATCTAATTAATCAAACCATAATATACATACACACATAAAGTTCACCCATTATAGTTTATGTGCTAAATTCCATAAAGTTCAAAATTATTTATTAAAATGATTAATTCGGTCACGGTGCTCTAAATAAATCACGTTTAATCGTAAAGTTTTTATGTTCCGGTCATCAAAAGAAAATATGCAACTTGTTAATAGAGATGAATGGCTTTTATTCGGATGTAACATACTCATTTTTTACTATATACTTTTAATCTGCTAATAAATTAAAAAAATGTGATGCAAAACATTGGAAAGGGAGAGTTTATAATAAACAAAATATTTGAGTAATGAATAAGTTAATGTATAGTGGTAGAGTACATATATGGAATAAGAATAAAGTGGGGGAAGACTTTGTTGAGATCAAGTTTTGTATTGTGTGTTTCATTGGGGCAGTTTTGGAAATAAGAAGAATTGGATGGTCAATTATGAAAATGAAGCAGAGTATCTAGTCCTTCAATTAATGGAAGGTGGCATCTAGGCTTGGATATTTTACAATTGAATTTCCCAAAGTAAAGTCAAATGCCAACTCATGCCATTAAATAATACCATCCATCCTTCAAATAATTTAGCTTCAAAAGTAAACAACTACAATTCTTTTCTTTTTCTTTTTTTTTATTTATTCTATATATAATTTTCTTTTTCTTGCGGACTATCTAAAGCAAAGCGTTTTTTTACACAAATTTTTTCATCAGGATCTTTGAATTGATTGTACTGAGACTAAGTCGTTAGAAAAATTGAACCGACTTCACTTTCTAACATTGTGTTTCAACTCTCGACAAGTTATTCAATCAATTTGTGTTTTATTCTTAAGTAACGACCATTTTATTAAAGTATAGAAAAGGTAGATTGTAATATTAAATTAAAAATTCAAACTTTTAACTTTTTACTAAAACTTATATATTATAGACAAATATCACCCCTGATACTAAAAACATTTATATATGTTTTTGTTATGAAAAATTTAGCAATTACAAATGAATATATATATTTTTTATATAAACAAATGGGTTATTATAGTAACACCTCAACAAGTATATAAAATAAAGAATATTTAATCATATTAATGTACGAGAAGTTGACAATAGAACGGTTTCTCTTTTAATATGATTAAGTCTTATATTTGAGAAATATTAAAATTTTGAATGCTTTGATTGAAAGTCAAAAATGTTATAATAGATTTTATAAGACAATGCCATCTTAGTGTTACACAATTGTCCAATTTAACTATTTCATTTTCAAAAGTATGACCAACAATATGGAAAAACAAAACAATTGAGTTATTTTAATAACAATTATTTATTGTTTTTCAAAGTTTGACTTAATTTTAAAAAATATGAGTAGAAATTAAATATTAAAACGAAAAAACGAAAAATTTATAAGTATTTATAACCTTAATTTTAAAAATAAATAAAAAAAATCAAATAATTAATAAATAGTACTCAACTTTTTGTTTTTTTTTATATTAAACATAAACACTAATAACAAAATGAAAAATTTATACGTGGAAGCCGTATTTATAAATTTAATTTTTTAATTATATTTAATTTTTAAAATTAAAAAATTAAATTAAATAGTTATGGAATGGAGTCGTTAATTTTTTATTTGACACTACTTCTCTATACTTTTTTTACCATCTAATTTTTAGTAATTTTTTCTTTTAAATTCAAACTAAATTATGAAAATTACAAAAAAAAAAAAAAAACTAATTTTTATTTTTAAATTTGAATATAAATTCAAACAATAACGATGAAAATTACATAATTAGTATTTTATTTATTGGGTTAACTTTTAACTAAATTATTTAATGTTAAAAAGAGGAACACTTTAAACCATTACTATAAACAAAATGTTTCATTTAATTTTTGTTTTGTTCAATAATTTTATTAAAATTATAATATTATTAATATATCCTACTTTCGTTGATTTTGATTTCTATACTTTTAGAATATTCATTTTTAGTCTACGTATTTTTTAAAAGTGACCACTTTCATCTAATACAAATTTATACCCAATAAATTTTTTTAATACAAATTTATTTAATAAATAAAATATCATCCGATAATTTTGATAAAATGGGATAATAAATTAAAATGAAGAGACATAAGGGTCCCTTTCTAAAATTTCACAGATGAAAATAGACATTTAAAAAATAAAAAATCTAAATTATATTTTATTTTATTTGTTTAAAAAAAGGACAGTTTTTTTGTTTGTTTATTTATAAATAATTTACTGGAACCATTCTTTTATATATATATATATTAAAAATAATAATTATTATTGAGTAGAGGGTGTGTGAATGGAAATGGAGCTGACTTGGCCTCTTTTGGAAGCTTCGACTTGTCGTTCACTCCAACATTATCCTTATCCAATTTAATGATTTTTCATATTTTTGCCTAAAAATATTATTACAATGTATAACAGAAAAATTAATGTTCCTTAATCCGATTTTATTTATTTACTAATCATAGGTTATAGAGCTGATTCAAATAAACTGGGTGTAAGAAAAAGAAATAAATCAATATCAAATCAAGTCAAATATTTTAAAAATTGATATTGATTTATTTATTTTTCTTTATAACAATATAAATAGTCTAGCCGACAGGAATCAATTGGTATAAATAATTAATTATTGGTTCAACTTCATTATCTGGTTTTTCACATGATTTTAAGGTAACGGTTTACCAAAACAATCTGGTTTGTTAAGAATAATTAGTACGTGAAACCCCCCATTAAGTAGGTAAATTCTTGACATTATTTTAATTATTATCAATAAGAAAATAAAATATTATTATTAATAAAAATACTTCATGGCTCTAATAAGGTTTAAAAATTGAAGAACTTATCATTTGTATATATTATAAATTTATAATTAGACTACAAAATATTATTATTTACCTGAAGAGTTTAGAAAGTAAAAGAAAATTTCTGGAATTTTAAGCTTAGGGTTTTGTATTTGTTTGAAAGAAAATGGCGGCGAAAGTGGTGGTGGGGTGGAAGAGCAATTGGGAGCTTCATCATCAGAATCCACGAAAAAGAGATAAAAGGGAAATCTGTGTAATTCTGAACAAGTCAAGGGCTATTTCCGTAATCCTCCTCAACACCAAGAGCAGAAGCAGTCTTCGTCTTCGTATGAAAATGCTTGAAATTTTCGCTGTTGCACGTCGTTCTTGCCGTTCGAAGGACTGTACACTCGTTGACGAAGGGAAAGAGGAATAGCAACAAGTCCATCATCCCCCTGATTCGACCCCCAGATTTCCTTTTCACTCCGACCACCCGATTTTGCTTTCTCCGCCGAGGCATGTTCGACGGCAAGGATCTCGCCTCCGATGGCGAGAACTCTCGGACCAAGGGTATTGGTTCTCGGGAGGACTCGAAATTTGCCGGAATCGGGCATTCGGGCTCTCAAGAACTCACTCTTAGCTACCTTTGTGAGAATTCGAAACTGGGTTCTCCTGGTTTTGCGGCTTCCTTCGACAAAGGTAATTACAAAGGTAAAGAAGTTTTGTTTTCTGAGAATTGTAACGATGATGATAAATGGGTTGAGAGGGATTTCTTGAATTTGAACTCGAATAGGGGAAATCAGTCTAAGCGGGAGGTTGAGGAGGAGATTGATAGGGGGGACAATCGGGGAAAGAAGCCCAAACTTGAAACTCTTAATCTTTCTTTAGCTTTGCCTGAAGTTTCACTCTCTCTTACTGCTTCGAATGCCTTGCAAAATGAAGATCCTCCCCCTGTTCCGTCCAAGCCCTGTAGGAGCCTCCAATCTTTGGCCCCTTCAATGAACAACACCCAAACTACTTGTTCTAACGATTTCACCGCTGCTTCGCTTTCCTATTCCTACTCCCACCAGTTTTCTCACAACCCCAGTTGCTCTTTGACCCGAAATTCGACTGAGAATTTCGAGTATTCTGTTGGGAGAGACGACCATATTTGGAACTGTGGAGAGGGAACTAATGGGTCTGTTCATAGCAGGTTCAAACCACTAGGGGATGGAGTTGCCTTGTCAAATCATGGAGGTGGGCTTAATTCTTTGTCGCAGGGGAATCGCCCTTCCAATAAGGAGGCATGTAATACCTCCAATGATCACTCGTTTTTTCCGTCTGAGCTTCTGGCACGACCGAGAATGGAGGTGAAGTCAGGGAATTCAATTGGAAGGAGATCCGAAAATTTGGAGAGGGTAGAGGGTAGTTCTAGGCCGGAGAGAATTCTTCGTGAAGTCGTGTCGGAGTCTATCTCAGTCATGTCTCAAATAGTTCAGGAGCTTCCTGATGAAACACTTGCATCAGTCAAAGATTACTTGAAAGATGTAATTGCTATGCCTGATAAGAGAGACGAGTTATCATCTCTCCAAAAGCGTCTAGAGCGGCGATCCGATCTCAATAAGGAAGCTCTCTCAAAGTGTCACAAAGCACAGCTTGAGATTCTAGTTGCAGTGAAGATGGGGCTTGTGAGTTTCATCTCTGGGAAAAGCAGGTGCTCCATTGCAGAGCTTGTGGACATTTTCTTGTTTCTGAAATGCAGGAACTGCAAGAGTGTAATCCCGGTTGATGATTGTGACTGCAAAATCTGCTCAGCCAACAAAGGATTTTGCAGCTCATGTATGTGTCCCATCTGTTTGAACTTCGATTGTGCAAACAATACTTGTAGTTGGGTTGGCTGTGATGTCTGCTCCCATTGGTGCCATGCTGCTTGTGGGATTGAGAAGAATCTCATCAGGCCTGGTCCGAGCCTGAAAGGTCCATCGGGGACGACCGAGATGCAGTTCCATTGCATTGCTTGTAATCATGCTTCAGAGATGTTTGGATTTGTGAAGGATGTTTTTGTGTACTGTGCTAAGAATTGGGGTGTAGAAACCTTGATGAAGGAGCTTGAGTGTGTGAAGAGGATCTTCATTGGAAGTGATGACTACAAAGGCAAGGATTTGTATATTAAAGCAGCTCAGATTCTTGCCAAGCTTGAAAGGAAAGCACTTGCTCCTTGGGAGGCCTGCAATATCATTCTTGATTACTTCAATTGTAAGTTTGGAAACTCTTCATCTTCCTTTTCCTTCTTAATCTGTTGCCTAAATATGATTATCTAACATGTGTTTCTGAGAAACCATAGATATTAGTCTACTTTGTTCTCCTTAATATTCATCTTTAGAAGTTGTTTATTGACTGCTTGCATAAAACATGAAGTCCTTTCATATTTATGTGAATCATCTACGATCCCATTAGTTTGGGAGGAGAACGAAACACCCTTTGTAAGGGCGTGAAAACCTCTCCCTAGCAGATGCATTTTAAAAACTTTGAGATGAAGTCCAAAAGGGAAAGTCTAAATAGGATAATTTGCTAGCGGTGGGCTTAGGCCGTTACAAATGGTATGAGAGCCAGACATCAGGCGATGTGCTAGCGAGGAGGCTAAGCCCCGAAGGGGGGTGGACATGAGGCGGTGTGCCAGCAAGGACAAGGGGGTGGATTGGGGGGACCCACATCGATTGGAGAAGGGAACGAGTGCCAGCGAGGACGCTGGGCCGTGAAGGGAGGTGAATTGTGAGATCCCACGTTGGTTGGGGAGGAGAACTAAACATCCTCTATAAGGGTGTGGAAACCTTTCTACCAGATGCGTTTTAAAAACAAAACCTTGAGGAGGAGCCCAAAAGGGAAAGTCTAAAGAGGACAATATCTACTAGCGGTGGGGTTGGGATGGTGTTTCTTGTTCATTTGTTTTTCTATACCTGATATGAACATCCTTTTCTTGCTCAATTTTCATGGTCCTTTGTCATCAGTTTTTTTAACATAATGGTTGGTTGGACTTGGTTAGATGGCACATCGGAGATTTCAACGTCTGGGGTATTCTCCGAGAAATTGGGAACAACCAATACAAGCAGCCTGTCGAAAGATGGGACGTCTCTTCCTCAAACCGGCTCCCTACCTTCATCATACGTGATGCAGAAAAATACCCCATCTAGGCCACATCGTGACTTGATTTCTAGTGATCTTCGACGCAACGATCTCAAAGTCTCCATCGCCAGCGACTTGAATATAGACGATCAGTTCCAATTTGGGACGTTGACGAAGAAAGAGGGACTTGAAAGCTTGGAAAGCATTGTAAGAATTAAGAATGCGGAGGCGGGAATGTTTCAGAACAAGGCGGATGAGGCACGGAGGGAGGCTGAACGACTGAGACAAATAATCAATGCGAAGTCGGAGAAACTGGACGAAGACTATGCGGAGAAGATCGGGAAGCTGTGCTTGAAAGAGGTGGAAGATAGGCGGAGGAAGAAGGCGGAGGAGGTGAAGGTATTGGAGAACTCTCAAATAGATTATTACAACATGAAGAAGAGAATGCAGAAGGAGATCGCAGGGTTGTTGGAGAGGATGGAAGTGACCAAAAAGCAAGTAGTGTGAAGGTGGGTGAGTGGGTATTGTGCTATTTCTAACTTCATTTTTTGTGGACTGTCTTAACAATTATATTTCTGCAATGGGTTATGTTTGTTTATTATTTAAGATCCAAAGAGCTGCGATTCGGAAGCTCGAACCCTGATTCCAACCCGCTCGAGAGATTCCATATTAGTTGAGAGGAGAATGAAATATTATTTATGAGGTGTGGAAACCTCTTCCTAACAAACTCTTTATAAAAATCTTGATAAGTTCGACAATAGCTGCTAGTGGTGGGTTTGGATTATTAGAAATAGTATCAGAGTCACACATCGAGCGGTGTGCTAGTGAGGATGCGGAGTCCCGAAGAAGTGTAGACATCGGGTGGTGTGCTAGCGAGGATGTTAGGCCTCAAAGGGTTAGATTGTGAGATCTTACGACGGTCGCAGAGGAACAAAACATTTCTTATGCGAGTTTGGAAACCTCTCCTATCTATTAGGCTTGTTACAGATATGACCAAAGTAACCTATCTATTATTAGGCTTGTTACAGATATGACCAAAGTAACAAAAAATAATTATTCCCGAACCAAGTATGTTAAAAAATTACTCAACTACCCCTACTCCATGTCCTGTTTAATCCATTGAAAATTTGCTGATTTTGAGGAATACACAAGGGTCGTTACTTTTGAGTTTGTCAAGCTATTTATGACCTCTCTCTTTAATAATATAAGCCTAAGTTTCTTCAACTTCTTCCCATTCACTCTATTTGGGTTCTTTAATATTTTAATTTTAAAAACTAAAAATTTGAATGAGAATATCTAAACTAGTTGTGGTAGTCTCAAATTTAGTGATAAATATTTTGGACAAATATGTTCGAGACGAGTTGCACTTATTATAATATTAAGTAAAATAAGAGTCGGTACAAATATGTAATTCGTAGTATTTTTCATTGAAATTGAAACTATTATATCCTTATGTCATGATTCAAAATTATGGTAAGTTTGAGGGGACAATTAGTAGTCTAGTTGTGAGATCCTTGTAGGACTATTGGGTTCTAAAGAGACGAGAACCTAAGTCGTGGATCAAATCATTGTTGTGTGGCTAGAGCGTGATTAATGACTTACGGACCCTTGGTTTTACAGATGTAAATGATTATTCTCCGAAAGTTTACCCTACCTAAGATGGTTGCATGGCACTTTGACAAACTCATAAACATTTTGAGATCCTTATTCGATTGGAGAGGGGAACGAAATATTTTGTGAAACCTCTCCCTAGTAGAATGTGTTTTAAAACCTTGAGAGGAAGCCGGGAAGAGAAAGCCTAAAGAGGACAATATTTGCTAGTGGGCTTAGACTGTTACAAATAGTATCAGAGCTAGACACCAAGCAATGTGCTAGAGAGGATGCTAGGGTCTTAAGGGGGATGAATTGTGAGATCCCACGTCAATTGGGGAGGGAAATGAAGCATTCCTCATTAGGTGTAGAAACCTCTTCCAAGTAGACACATTTTAAAATTGTGAGGTTGACGACGAACGAGCCAAATTGGATAATATCTACTAACGATGGACTTCGACTGTTTCATGGACATACCCCTTAAATTTATAAGTTGTTTCAAAAAAATATTTATGAATTTTTAGAACCCATACTCTCACTTTTTTTCATACAAGAAATCTCTCTTTTTTTTTTTTTTTTTTTTTCTTCTTCTTCTTCTTTTAGTTGTCTAATTCTTACACCAATTTTCTCAACAATCAAATAAAATCCAAAATTTCAAAGTTGTAATATAAAATCCTGAAAAATCTCCAAAGTCCGAAAATCAAAATTTTCGTTCATAACTCAACAAATCGATAAATCGTCAATTACAAAAAAAAAAAAAAAAAAAAAAAAAAAAAAAAAAAAAAAAAAAACAACAACAAATGAATATCGTATTCGATCATGAGAATTCTTCTTAAATGGCCACAACTAGAGTAATTTAAACTACAAAAAAAAAAAAAAAAAATTAACAAAATGACTAAAATTTGGTAATGCACGTGTTTTCTTTCGCATCAAAATTATGACACAAGTTCTGAAAGCGTTTCTCTTTTTATATATTAAACTTAGACGTATTAACTTACATTCAACTAATAACAACGCACAACCTTATTAAAAACATTCAAGTGATCCTAAAGTTCCTAAGTGGCTCCATTACATCCAATTGATACCAAAAGTCTAGAAGTATTTCATATCTCATAGGGTGTCAAACTTCATTCTCGCCCGAGATAATTCTATACCCTTTACAATGGCATTGATATCTATTGATTGAGAAATTATTAGAGAATACCGTCATATCAGCTAACAGTTTCACACCATTAACCATACGAGAGTCCAACTTCAAAAAAAAAAAAAAAAAAAAAAAAAAAAAAAATTTATAAATAATAAAAAAATGAATCGATAATTTCAACGTCTTAATCTAGTTATCGTTCTTATTCATTTAATAGAAAATGAAATCCCATCTTACACAAAGAAAACGAAAAAAGTTAGATATTATAGCATTAAAAAACCGATAATAAAGATGATATAATTGTAATTAGATTATGTGGTTAATAGAAATCGAAAATGACATTGAATGATGCGATCGATTAAAATAAATATAATATAATTTATTTTTATAAAACAAAGATAGGATTAATAATTGAATTAGATTGTATAACATAAATAATACAAAGGTTAAGTTGGGGAAGCTTAGATTGTAAGCAAACCAAGCAATAATATAAATTTTTATAGAAAGAATAGATGAAATATTATATATAATTTTGGATGCTAATTAATTAAACACCAAAAAAGTGAAGAACAGCTGTTTTCCAAGCTTTTCAAGTTGACATCAAAATGTTAGGCATAATCAGCACCAACACCTAATGAAATCAATGAATCACTCACTCTTCTTCTTCTTTCTTTCTTTCTTTCTTTTTTTTTTTTTTTTTTTTTTTTACTCTATTATTGTTTTCTCGTTTACTTTCCCTTTCAAAATATCTTCGTCATTCTCTAATATTGTCTGTAGAGATAGTTTATGTGACCATGTTCCACGAGATATATGGAAATGTAAGATTTCAATGTTGGTTTGTAATTTATATGTATGGACCACCTAATTTTGTACTCGAAGCTATGATTTCAAAAACTCATGCCAACATCCAACAAGAAGGATCGGAAAGGTCAATATTGATCCTATTAGTCATTGGAAATCATTTTCTTACTGTTGTTTTTGAGGTGTTTTGAGGTGGACTCTTTATAAATATATTTCTTATTATAATATTATTTTTTTAAAAAAAAAAAAAAAGCAGAAATTATTTGGGGGTTGGAATTGTTTTTGGAAGGCATGAAAAAGATTGGAGAAAATACCAACAAAATGAATACATCAAGTTCATATGCAACAAAATGATATTTTAAAAGAAGTCATTCATCATATGTATATGTATTGCTTAATTATCACATATTATAGCCTATCAATTACCTATTATTTCAGCTCAAATCAACAAACCGAGAATTTATATGCTATAGATGTGTTCGCTCCATTTAATAATTATTTGATTTTTTTTTCATTTTTAATTTTAATTTTTCGAAAACAAACATGAAAAGGGTGTTGAATTATTAGAAAAGGAAAACTTTTAGGTGAGTTTTCATGTCAATCATATACATTATTTGAAATACAACTAACTATATCTTTTCTTTTTACCTAAAATGTTTTTTTTTTTAATAAAAAAAATGAATATTTTGTATATAAATTATAATATCCATCAGCCTATGATATCTTCATTCTGTTGCTCTTTGGATTTTGTCGGAAATGAATTATGGATAAAGTGGGCCTTTTTCCAAACCCTAAGGTTTATTATTATTATTATTTTTTTTTCTGTTCCAACCAAAAAATTAAAAATTAAAAATAAAAATAAATTGGTTCGGATTTTTAACAGAAGGACAAAATTGTAATTTTAGTTGAGAAAACAAAAGGCTGAAAAATCTTGTAGTGCCCGTCGAGAGAGGCGATGGAAATTGGCCGCGTACTTCACGATAACGCCAAATCCGCCAACTGTCACCGCATGTCCGCCGCCGACCACGGGGGTTGTGGGCCCATGTTGGCCGGAGAATGTCAATCCACGTCATTAACCGAATATTTCGCCGCCTACCCATTAATATACGGCCACGTGGTATATTGTTTTCTGTGGGTCCTATGTCTTTAATTTAATAAATCGACCTTTTTTTTTTTTTTTTTAAGGACATCAGGAAACATACCTAACATTAAAAAGGAAAAAAATAAAAATAAATGAGTGTCAGAGTATTTGTTGAAAATTTTATATTATAAAAAGAAGGCTGTTTCTCCTTTCTTCTCCCTTAATACCCAATAAAAATACAGAAGTTATTTTTATCTATTTATTTATAAAAACAAACAAATTTAAACATACAAATTGAATTTACCCCTTGGATGGCTAGATAGTGAATTGTTAAGTATGCGTAGTTCAATTTTAGAGTCTAAATTACTAGTAATCATCAGTGAAGCATACGCGGTAGTAAATTCGTTCTTGACTTTTGTATATACTAACTATTTCGAAATCATTACCTTAATTTCACTATTTTTTAGAGTTTTCTTAAAAATTAAAAGGGATCGATAAAATTTTTGAAAGTTTAGATATTATAGGGTTTGGAGTATATTGTTTATATTAGTTTTTAAAAATTTGAAAATATTTTTGAAGCATCAAATGCTTGGTGTTGTAGGTGATTCAACTCCCCTAATTATTCCCACTTGACTTGTATCAAAACTCCATTTAATATGATTTGTGGAAAATAATGTTGTGTCATATCATATCTGCTTCCTTTGACTTAGCAACACCATTTTTATGATGGAAAATTGAACAATTTTATTAAGCTTTTACAAATTAATTTAAGAATGGAGATTTTTCTTTCTTTATTTATTTATTTATAAAAAAAAGCAACATCTTAGAAACAAACAATAAAATATACATGTAACCGCCTAGTCTATACTTACACAATAATTTTATTTTTTTCACTTTACAAATTTCGGTCTTTTCGATTTATATATATATATATATATAGTTCTTAATTAAATTTCAAAAGAAATTTAAAAAAAAAAAACTAGTTTTAAAAAAAATTCAAAATATTGCTTACAATTTTTAAAACAAATAAAGTAAAATGAAGAAAGAATATATGGAAGTGTATAGGCTTAATTTTCAAAAGTAAAAGTAAAACGGATTTCAAACATATAGTCAAATGCTCTATTATGACTAGTGAAACTACTTTACATGAGAACATCCTTAAATACATTTAACAAAATAATAATAATAATAATAAGGTTTTAAATCCTAAATAAACTAATTATATATTTAGAAAATAACGTAGAATAATAAATAAAAAGTGAGAAATGATTGCTCCATAATTTCAAGGTTTTTTTTAATGGTAATTGTACTCTGCACAAGTTCCATAAGCCTCAATAGTAAATGTATTTCAATTTGTAAACTAATTTTTAGCATTAAATTATTGGTTTAATAAATAAAACTTTAATTCTCTATCTAATAAATTTATGATTTATTTAATTTTTTTTTTTAATTCAGGAGTACATCACATACAAAATCAAAATCAAAATTTAAGAGTCTTAATAAATAAAAACTAAACTTATATCTATTTAATATTAATATTTTAAATATGTGAGTAATTTTTTCTACAACTTATTAAATATAAAATTTTCATAATTTTATTAAATAAATCACTTTTTAGATTAAATTAATAAACATGCCTTTTGAATCTTACATTTTATCTAAAAAAAATATTTCTAAACTTTCAAAAGTTTCAATAATATTCTTTAGACAAATATATATAAATACCCTTATTCAACTTGGGATAAAAATAATTAATATTTTATTTTAAAAATGTCCAAACTTTCGAAATGATTTCAAAATATTTTTGAGTTCTCAAAAATTTGGTTAATACTCTAATTTATTTTAAACTTCAAAAACATCTTTATATTAAAAGAAAAAAAAAATCTTAATTAGTATTACGTTTTTAAAAATTAAAAAAAAAAATTCCCCAAATAAACTAATCTTTTAATTTGATGGTCAGTTATTATTTAATTAAAATAATTTAGAGCCACCCGTGGGTGTGGGTCTGAACTCCCAATGACCAGCAGCAAAGCAATAGGCGCACGGTAGTGTGAAGAAGTTGAGCGAAGATAACATGCGCTGAGAATCATGGTGGGCCCACGGTGGAACATCCGCTTGTGACCTTAAAACTTTCTCATGCACATGCACGATTCCCTAGGAAGACTAAAAAAACCGTTTTTCTCTTATTTTCAATTTTTTAATTAAATTATACAAATTTTTTATTCATTGTGACTAAAGTCATCACATTTTGATTATTTTATTTCAATTTAATTTATATTTCTTTTAGATAAAATTTTACCAAAATTAAAAAATAAAATGCTAATAGATATTATTATTAAAAAAAAAAAGTAAAAAATAAACTAATAAAATTGAATAATTGACAGGAATGAAATTAAAATCAGATTAAAATTGTATTTTAAACTTTCGTACGCGTGAATGGTGGAGCCCACGTGAGAAGGGGGTTGAAAAAACGGTAACTGCTTTCTCAACGGACGTTAGCCACACCGAAATAGGTTTTTCCAAACTAACGGTCGTTAAGGCCATGATTGACGGCCACAAAATTTTCTTTCCTTTCTGTTTTTTTCTTCGGGAAGTGTATTTCTATTTTGTTTTTATTTATATATATTTTTCTGAAATTCGGTGGCCTTTAGATTCTTGGTAGGGCCCAGTGGCATCATCAACTTGTTCTATAGTGGATAGAATTTTCTAATTATTATTTTATTTTATTTCCTTTTTCCCCACATATGTTGATGCTTGTTATATTTAAGTTAAATATATATTTTTTGTTAGAATTTTATTTATTTACTCTTTATATTGTCTAGACATTCAAATATTTGACATAAATTTAAAATGGAATAAACATCAATTAGAAATCAAATATTTTTATTCTTCCTTAAAATATTTTTTTTCATCATAAATTTGTAATTTAAAGAGGAAGTGACCTACAAAAATAAATGAAAAAAATTGACGTACAAGGAAGATAGGATTAGATTTGACTAGTCCCATAATTAGTTGACATGAACTTATTTGATTCCGTTCACTCTCGTAACTAGATACAAAAATACATTTTATTTTTAGTATTGAAAATGATTGTCCCTATTTTATTTGGTGTTAACCTTTAGGTTGGATGGGAAATTTATTCTATAGGAGGAGAATTATTTTTTATGAGAATAGTTTCATTCGATGGACTTGACCTTTTAGCTTCAAGAAGCAGATATATCTCTCAAGTAGGTACATTTGGTGGTAGGTGAGTTTGATAGAGAGGATCGTTTGACATGGGTTCTTTTGTCGTTTTGGAGTTTTTTAGGTCACTAGTGCATAAGAGTCCTTGCGTCCTAGGTGTCATGTAGTACCTTGTTCTAACCTTCTTTAGTTTGGTGATGATGTCCCTCATTCTCATACTCCTTCATAGTTTTGGCTTGGTGTACGAGATAAACCACATACATGTGATTGTATTAGTTATTGATATTGGTAGAGTTGATTGTTGAGATCATTTATTTTTTTACTACACCTTTAGCAAGTCTATTTGGTAGCATATTCTCTTGCGGAATAGTTTCTCCCAGCACAACGTTTGAATATATTCGTCATTTTAATGCAAATAACTGTTAAGTTTGCACACTTTAACAGTAGCATCCTCTTAACGTTATATATATATATATATATATATATATATATATATATATATATATATATATAGATATATATATAATAGAGAATAAATATTTTTTTTTTCTTGTTTAAATCTCTATTTCATTTTAAATTCTTACATTTTTTTTATAACAAAAAAAAAAAAATACTATTTTAATTCCAAAAGTTTCCAAACTTACCACTTTAGTGTTGATCATGATTTTGATATTTTAAAAAATATAAAAAATTTAAAGTAATTATTATTATTTTTTGTATGTGTTTCAAAAAAAAAAAAAAAAGGAGAAAAAGGAATTTAAGAGAATCATAATTCTCACGTATGAAAGAAAATAATAAATTGGTAGGCTCGGTCCACGTAGGAGGCGCGAGTACAGTTTGAAACAGGGAAGGCGCCGAATTTAGGATGGTCCCACGTGATGCTTTTGCTTTTTTTTTTTTTTTTTCCACCAATCAATACATGCCACCTACTCCCCTTCCCTTACTCATATTTACGAAAATACCCCCTCTTTTAATTTCATCCCATTTTAATTCTAAAAACAAAACAAAAATATTAGGGAGCAAAAGTTCATATCTTCCATTCTTTAATCTCATCAAAATTTCCACATATTAACCAATCAAATACAAAAAAAATTAAATAAATACATTTTTTAGTTAAAAAATATATAATTAAAAATATTTTTATTTAAGAAATTGATAAATTTGAATTAAAATTTGGCACTTTGAACAAATAAAATAAAAATAGAGAAAAATGGGAAATAAATTGAATCGGGATTTGGATACCGTGGATGTGGGGCGGTTGCCTGATGATGGACGCGACTAGTTGATTCTCTTTTTTTTTTTTTTTTTTTTTTTTTTTTAATTCCTTTATTTATTTGTTTTTAAAATAAATTATTTAAACAGAAAAATAAAAAAGCCGTACCACTTTTCATAATCAGAAAGATTTTTTAAAACAGAAAAATTAATTGTATATTATATACGTAACGATACATGATTTGTATTTTAGTGCCTATTTTCTCATTTTATTTTATAATTGTAATTATCACAATCTTTCCTACTTTATCCAATTTCTAAGCTTTCAAAATCTTTATCCAATTTTATGTCTTCTAATTTTGTATCTATAAATTCGTAATTAAAAATCACAAATTAAATTTATAACTTTTATTGGAGGTTGGACATAATATTCCTCCAAAAAAAAATTGTGTGAAAATAATAAAATTAAATTTTGGGATTACGATGACAATGAAATTCGATAAATTTGTATTTTTCATGTCATTAATTAATCAATTAATTTTGGAAGACGAGTCTAGGGATACACTATATAGCCTAGAGATTCAAAATTAATTAACTAATTGAAAGCTAAATAAAACTCTTTATAAAACTCTTTATTTATTTATTTAATTAGTTATAGATATTAGATTAAATTGAGTGAACCTAATTTGTATGGACAAATTTGTAGAAATTTTAAAATAAATAAATAAATAAATAAAACAATATGATGGGAATTAGATTTAGGGAGATAGCAGTTTGAGGTAACAAAATTGTATAAGAACAGCTCAACAGCAGCTTCTGCTCTCTACTCCCTCTGATATGGCTTTTCATTTCCTTTGTTTCGCTTCGCATTAACAACTTTTTTGCTTCTTTCTCTCTCTCTTCTCTCTCTCTTCCCCTGAATTTCAGATACCCAAAAGCAAAACGATGACAGCCATGGGTTTCCTTCCAATACACCTTCTGTTTGCTTCTTTTCTCTGTTTTTTCTCTGTTCTTGTTTCTGGGTCTGGAAGGAATTTCCCGATTCTGGACTTTGAAGAAGGCTATAACCCTCTTTTCGGCGATGATAATCTCATCGTTCTCAAGGATGGGAAATCCGTTCATCTTCATCTTGATGAAAGGACGGGTGAGGAGGGGAAGCTTTTCTTTAATGGGGTTTCCATGGATTTGGGGTTTGAATATTCTGTTTCGTTTTGATTCTTCTCTCTGTTTGCTTTTTCAGGTTCTGGGTTTGTGTCTCAGGACCTTTATCTTCATGGGTTTTTCAGTGCTTCCATTAAGTTGCCTTCTGATTACACTGCTGGTGTTGTGGTGGCCTTTTATGTGAGTTTCTTCCTTCTCTGTTTATCTTGCCTATTTTAGAGGTTAATGTAATCAGTAACTGGTGGGTTTTTTTTTATGGGAAGAATTTCAAGTTCTTGCTGAGAAATGATGGTGGTTTCATTTAGTTCATGAATTTGTTCATTCAACTTGGATTGAGTGAGGTTTGTGATTGTTTTCAGATGTCAAATGGAGACACGTTTGCGAAGAACCACGACGAGATAGATTTTGAGTTCTTGGGGAATATAAGAGGCAAAGATTGGAGGATTCAGACCAATATTTACGGGAATGGAAGCACAAACATAGGCAGAGAAGAAAGATATGGGCTCTGGTTTGACCCATCTGAAGATTTCCATGAATACGCCATTCTCTGGACTCAATCTCTCATCGTGTAAGTTCTTCCTTCTTCAAATCCCATTAATGTTCATCGATGAAACGCAGTCCATTGTTTTGTAAAAACCACCTTTCCCCATTCCAACAGGACAAAGGGCTGTTTGGTTTTTCCCGTGAAAGGAAGAGAAAAGAAACCAAAAAAGAACATGTGATTGATGTAGTATAACAATGTTGTTGGGAAAGTAGTTCATGTGTGATGGGGTTTTGATTCTGGTTGTGATTCTTTCGTTTAATTTTGATGTAGATTTTATGTGGATAATGTTCCAATTAGAGAGGTGAAAAGAAGAGCAAGAATGGGAGGTGAGTTCCCTTCTAAACCAATGAGTTTGTATGCAACAATATGGGATGGATCTAGTTGGGCTACCAATGGAGGGAAATACAAAGTTAACTACAAATACGCGCCATACATCGCCCAATTCTCCCACTTCATTCTCCATGGCTGCGCTGTGGATCCAACCGAGCAGTCCTCAACCTGTGACCACTCATCCAAACCAATCCCTTCTGGTATGATCACACCATCTCAAAGAGCTAAAATGGAGAGCCTCAGGAAGAAGCACTTGACATACTCCTATTGCTACGACCGCATCCGCTACAAGTCCCCTCCACCAGAGTGTGTGATCAACCCCGAAGAGGCCAAACGACTCCGAGTCTTTGACCCTGTCACGTTCGGTAAAGGAACACGACGCCATCACGCCAAAATCCGCCACTTCACCCACACAGAATCCGCTTCTGCTTGAGCAGCAGCATTCTCTTGTGTATAGACGACGATGACGACGATGAGAGGGCGATAGAAGAGAAGAAGATGCATCTGTATAGTTCTTGTTTTTCAGTTCACACGTTTCATTACATTGATGGGTTGCTGGTTGGGATTTTACAATATTGTTTTGTTACAACACCCTCATAAATTTGAATAAAAGACCAAAAAGAACAAAAAAAAAAAAAAAAAAGAAAAGGCATTAGAATTGAGGTGTTGTTCGTTGGCTGCCATTGTCGTTGAATGAAGGATTTTATGTGGAAATGTCGGAAAAGAAAACATTATGGAAATTTGTTTGCAGGGAAGAAGGTGAGGCTTTCTTTTGGTTTTTTGCTTTTAAATTCTATGTTTCCATTGGAATCCAAAGTGGGAGCAGATGGCAGTCTGTTTCATCCCTCAAGTTTCAGAATCAATCTTCAAATTAGAAGCAATATATGTTATTGGAAGTGTTCGTGGCTGAATTGGGTCCGGTTGTAACATTCTTTTAACTTAATTTAATTGTTCGAATTGAAAACTTTTTCAACCCATACAAACTTTATCGAACAATAAACTCAATCCAACCCAAGCATAAAAACATTTGATTCAAATATCGATAGTAAATGATATGATATGAATGATAATACAGAGGAAAGCCTAAGGTGTTGAGAGGCTTAGAAAGCACAGATGTATTGATATACACATAGATTGAGAGTTGAGGAGTTCAAATGGCAGAGTGATGAAGAAGTGGCTTGGTGGAGGCCCATTGGTGCAAGACATTGCCAAAGACATCAAAGAATGTAAAGTTAGCTTGGGAAGGAGTGATTTGTAAGGACAAGAAGCCCTGCCCATCGTAATAAAACTTCAACTCCTTTGGATCCATCCAGTTTATGTCTCCTCTCCATGCCTTTGATCCTCCCCCACTAGTAAAATATTGAAGTGGGCTGCACCAAACAACATCAAATTAATACCCATTATGCCTCACTATGAGTATCAAAAGGCCAATATATGTACCTGTTCATGCTGCTTATGTGTTGCAAGCAATGGTCATGTCCATTCATGTAGAAATCCACTTTGTTTTCCTGCATAATATTCAAGGTTGGTTTAGAACTTTAGAGATGAAGTATATTTGGTTGAATAAAATTTAAATGAAGAGAGAGAATTTGGGAAGAGACCTCAAGAATGGGAAGAAGCTGGTAAAGTAGCTCCTGAGTGTCACCATGTTGTCCAGCACTTTTTAATGTGTGATGTCCCACAACTATCTTCCATTTTGCATTTGAATCCTTTAGAGCTGAATCCACTTCCTATTTCATTTCCCAAAAAAACATAAACAAAAAAATGTTAGACCCCGTTGAAATTCAGTTCTGTTTGCGGGTTGATATTTTTTTGGGTCAAAGTCAACTCAACACTATCATACTAAGTTAATAACTGAGATTAGTGATGTACTCTGACGTGTAAATATTTGATATTTGAATTTTATGAAATTTTAATAATTAACGTAACCTAATTAAGAATTTTTAAATAATTAAATTAAAAAAAAGAACAATTAGAAAAGGCAATCCGACCCGATTACATCCATAATTTAAAGAGTGTACATGGGTTGGGCTGTAAACTTTATTCAAATTGTTCGGGCTACCAATCCAACAAATCCAAAATTTCAAATTAGTCCATTTTTTTTTTTAAATCTAACCCGATCCAACCCCTTTAAACCCTTTACTTAAATTTTTAAAACACTCAATAAGTAGTATTTATAATAAAATTTTAATTTAATAATATCAAAAACTAAAAATCTAAAGTCAAATGGAAACATAGCTTAAATTATTTACTTGATTAATTTGATTAAATTATGTAACAGAGTCTTCATTTTCAAGTTTATGAAAGGGTCAATTCATTGTTAACAATAATTTTGAATAATTGTAAGGTGTACTGTCACCTTACATTTAAAAGCTCCAAAGCAGATATACACAAGCACTTTTAATTATTTTTATAGTTCCTAAATTAATAAAATACTTCAATTTTTTATTTTTAAAATTAAAAAGAAATAATTAATAGAGGTATTTATAAAGAAAAAGAAAAAAAAGGAAGTTGTGCTTACCTTGAGAAGGTTAGAAAGGTAATTTTGTCTTGGTAAAATAGCCTTCCAATCGTAGACCTCTTCTCCGGGATCATTAAAATACTTGTCCACAAAAGGAGTTGTGTCCACAAAAAACAACTCCACAATTTCTGCCAATAAAAAATATATCACTTATTAATTCTTCCAATATTTATTACCCTCTAATTTTATTTTACTACTTACACCTTATTCTATTTTACCTCTTATATTTAATTTTAATGTCGAATCCAGGTTGATTGATTAATAGGATAGGTGGGTCGAGTTGACTCGACCAAAAAAAATTCAACCCAACAAAAAAAAAATTCAAATTGATTAGGTAATTTAGGTGGGTCAAATTAATTCCTCTACAAAATGTTTATATTTATCCTAAAAAAGTGGGTAATTAAAAGAATATTTAATAAATTATATGCATAAAGTTTACCTGTATCAACTATGAAAGATCTCAAGCAAATCCATCTGTTATCCAATTTTCTCAAATGTGGGCTCAGTTGGGCCTCAACATTTCCTCTATAGTCATGGTTACCCAAAACTGCAACCAAAATAATAATATTGATAATAATAATAATGATAATAATAATAGTTTGGATAAAAGGGCTTTATATTTACCACTATACCACTCCTTTTGCAAGCTTGGTGCTGTGTATATTTTGGAAAATGACTCTTCAAATGCAGGATCGTCGGTACCCTTCAGTCCCCTATCGTAAAAATTATCGCCCGTTGAAATTACAAAATCAACCTCCAATTTTGCTCCTATGATTCCCATCTATCACAAAAATTATAAATAATGTTAGAAAAATTTGAAACCATTTTACTTTAGGGAAAAGAGATTAAGGGTAGAGAAATGGAACGCTTACTCGACCCACAATGTTCGTCCTTAGCTAGACATGACCCAATGTAGTAATAATAATAATAACAATAACAATGGCTAGTAAAAAAAAAGTAATAAAAGAAAAAAAAAAGCATTAAATGTTTTATTTTAATTTCTTTTTTTTAGGTTCTCTCTTTAAAAAAAATAAAAAAAATAAATTGGTTGATAGATAATTATTTATAATGGCCCACCTGTGAAAATTATATTCCAAGAATATCTTTTTCTCGTTGGGAATAATGCTCAGAATCTTTCGATTATACCTTCAGGTTATTCCCTCCTTAGATAAAACCTTCAATTTAAATTTATAAAAATTGAAAATAATAATTTTGTTACGATAAGTTTTATCTGTTTTGTTTTTTTTTTTTTTTTTTTGTTTTGAGAAATTTTTTCCGATGTGATTGTTGGATAATGAAAATCATGCGTCAAGACTAATTTAAGAAATGTTCATGTATTTATAATAAAAAAAAACTCTCGGTTGACATGAGGCATTACCATTCATCTAACCGTGATTAATTTATATTTTTTTTTTATAAAAAAATAATTTTAAAAAAAACTTTATTTCCTTATTTCGACTTGCAAGGAAGGCCTACGCATTCTCTTTAATATAGTAACAATATTTTCCCTAAACTTTTATCCAATTGAAAATCTTTTGTTTCAGTCCACAAAATTTCTTGCCTTAAACGCAACAGCTTTCTCATTTTAATTTCTAAGCAAATTCAAATTTTATTTACAAATAGATTTGTGAAATTCAAATTTCTTAACTGAATATATATATCATAATAAATGAAAAAAAAAAAAAAAAAAAAAAAAAAAAAAACTGTGTAGGAAAGAGAGAGGGGGACCTGAGCTGCAACTTGAGATTGGTTGTATTCGCCCTTTCGTCCCCAGTCTCCGACGACCAGAAGGGTGAGAGAGCCGTCGTCTTTGGGGGGATGGGAAAATCGCTGAAGCTCAGCAGCAGTGAAAACGACGCCGCTGAAGGCAATAACGACCCACAGAAGAAGGCCTACGCGGCGGTTGGAAGCGGCGGCGTCCATGGCGAAAATCTTCTGAGGGACCAAAAGCAACCGACGATGTGTTGAAAGTGAGAAGGGAATGACGATGCAAAAAGGTGAGGCTTTTTGCATTTATATAGGCGCAACAAAAACGCCTTTTACTCTTTGCCAACAAGCCGTTTCCACCACGTTATTAATTAAATCTCCTCTCAATTATTATTTCTCATTTTAAATTTTATTATTATACTTTTAAATCTCTTATGTTTCGATTTTTAAATTATTTTATTTTCAAATGTCGATTTCAACCTCAACCTTAAAATAAAATAAAACAAAACAAAGAAAAATAGTGTCTTATCCTGTTTCAATTTTTAAATATTTAAGTTCATCCAATTTTACTTCTTAATTAAGTTTACAAAAATAAATCAATTTTTTCATGGTTATTAATAGGTTACCATTCTTAAAATTATTTGAATCTATACATATAAGTGGACAGTCCACCTAGAGACATATATTAGGTATTCCACGATATTAAATAATGTTATTGTCTTTTTTGGGTTTTATCTTTGGGGCTTTCCCTCAATGTTTTTAAAATCGTCTGCTAAGAACAGGTTTTCACACTCTTACAAAAAAAAAAAAAAAAAAAATGTTTCGTTCCCTTGTCTAATCGATATAGTATCTCACAGTTTACCATCTTTTGAGATCCAACGTCCTCATTGACACTTGTTTCTCTCTGACGTGAGATCTCACATTTAAAGACCAATATAACATAAATTCAATAATACAATAAGTATATGAATAGACTAATGATCCATCAACGATAAATAATATTTTATTTATTTAGTGAGTAATTAATAAGGTTTTTCATTGAATTATATAATGCATAATTAACTGAAATTGAAATTATGTTATTATTATTATTATTATTTTTTTTTTTTTGTATTATACTAAGTTTTCCTTATTACATAGTGAAATATTCTTAATGTGATTAATGAATTGATAAAATATAAGATAGGAAATGAAATAAAGTAAATTATATAGATGGGGAAAAATGCAAAAAATGATGAAATATAGGGACTGGAATTGTAATTTAAGGAACATATAATTGATTGGGAGATGGGTTATTTTTGTCACACACAGCATTAATCAAAATAAATAATATAGTAATTGGAAGAAGTGATGAGTGTTCATAGGATGACAACAAAAAATATTCAGTTATTTATTTTATACCCAATAATTGTCATGTGAGGTAGGGTTCATTTGGATTTTATTTTATTTTATTTTATTTTGAAAATTTTCTATTGATAAATATATATATATAAAAAATATATTTTAATGAATGGATCCAATGAATTCATATTAAATATTTTAGTTAAGTGGACAATCGTAGCACCTGCACTATTATTGTTCTAACACTTATAACATTAGTGTTTGAGCTTTTACGGTTGTGCCAAATAGGATTTTAAACGTTAAAAAGTGAAGAACATCTCTGTAATAATCCTAATATATTGTATGGATTTGCAAAACCCGATTGACCCAACTTGAAAGTAATGGCCCAAGCTCACCACTAGTAATATTATCCACTGTGAGTCACTATATGGGGTGATTCACTCTCCTCTCCAAATATAGGATCTCACAATCTACTCCTTTGGCGTCCAGTGTTTTTGCTGACATATCGTCTGGTGATTAACTCTGATACCATTGTAATAACCTAAGCCTCACAATTATAAAACGCATTTGCTATGGAGAGGGTCTAACCCTACTCCGACCAGATCTAACTTACACCAACCATTGCCTCGCACGGTCTGGTGTCTACTATGGGGAGAGTTTAGTTCTACTTCGACCAGATCTAAACTACTCTGACCATTGCCTCGCACCGACCAGTGATTAACTTTGATATTATTTGTAACAGTTCAAGCTCACCACTAGCAGATATTGTCCGTTTTGACCTGTTACATATCACCGTTAGCCTCATGGTTTTAAAACGCATCAGCTAATGAGAAGTTTTCACACTTTTATAAAGAAGGCTTTATTTCCCTCTCCAACGGATAGAGGGACTCACAAACCAACTCAAACACATTATTGATTTCTAAAAGTATATTTTAGTTGCGATAGGATTAGATACAAGTATATTTATTTGACAAATTATATATAAATATATAATTTTTTTGGAAAATATAATTTCTGATAATATAAATTAATTCAATATTTAAAAATAATTAAATACATTTTTTTAATGTATTAACATCTCACTTTATCTAATATAAATAAATGATCTAACCAACCCCTAATCAACTCAATCCAAATATTTCATGGTTGGATTTATTATTTAATAGAGATTTTTGACTAGAAGAAACGTACAACCAGAACGAACATTGAATTGGATATAAAAGGTATCACAAGTCTACCCAACCCAAAACTCATATTAAAAGTATATCACAATCTAATAATTATGAATGTTGTGCCTAATACTACTTATTCTAAATTTTTGCCTTATAACCAATGTAACGACCCACCATTTTTTACTTAAGCGAATGAACAACAACTAAAAATTTAATAAAATATCATCAAGTACTCAAAATCACTTAATATTCAAAAGTTTGGGTTCCATAATAAAAACACTAGACATATAACTTGTTAATTAATCACCCGTTCAGATATCAAAATATAATCAAAGATTTCTAAAACTTTTCCATTAATCACCGCTTCTTTCTTTATTCTTAGTCATTATCTCTTGTGGTAAAATTTAATCGATCACCATAAACTTATTTAAATGTAGGAATCTATCGCTAGGGCATAATCTTAATATAATCGTATCATATCAATATATAAATTGATATAATTATAACATATTTTAATATAATCATATCATATCATATACATAATTGACATGGTTTTAACGTTTAAATGTCGAGAAAGAAAGAGGGAAAGAAGGAAAAGGAAAGCAATTGATGGAGGTGACAGGCACGTGTGGAGGATAGTATGGAGAAGGGGAGTGTACCCAATCAGCAGCGGCTTTCATCGCCCCCACACCATTATTATTATCATCATCATGCCTATCCCCATCGCATTTTCATTATTTGATTCCATTTTCTTGCTTTTATTTTATTCTTCTTTCATTTATCACTATCTTTTTTTAAGTTTTATTTTCCTTTACTAATTATTATTAAAAAAAAAAACTTTAAAAATAAATAACTAACAAGATAAACCTTCATTGTGAGTAACTCGATTATAAAAATTTTGTAATTAAACATAGCAATTATATATTAGATATGTCTGTGAAAACAAAATAATATGAGGCCAAATTATCATATAATTATTATCTTTTGTTATTTAAATTATCGACAAAAAAAAAAAAAATCCATTTTTATCGATAATGAATACAAATTTCCATTTTGTTTTTTGTTTTATTCTCCTTTCTCGCTATCACATAAATAGCCTCCTTTCATTATTCTTCCATTTAAAAAAAAAAAAAAAGAATAAATCTAAAAATTTCCTTTTACTAATGAGGTTAAAGCTTAAATTATTATGACAAGAGATAGTTGAATCGTACTTTAAAAAAAATGTTAAACTACAGCAAATAATTCCTAATTTTTAATTTAAAAAATATTTAAAATTTCCAACTAGATCCATTTTTTTTTGGTTAAAATATATTTTAAAAAAAAAACCTCATGTCTCTTAAATTATTATTTTATTAATTTATTTAGGCATATAAATTTGGTAGTTGTCACTTAAAAAAAGAAATACAATTTTATAGTGGACGCGATGTGAAATTTGAATATAAGTTGTGGTTCTTTATTCAATCAAGTGACGTGTCCACACGTTTAAAATGCTATTTAAAATATAATTTTAATCAGCCGTTGTTTCACAAAAGTTAACTACTTTTTGGAAACGGTTTAATTCAAAAATTTTATTTAAATTTTGTGATTGCTTTTTCTTTTTTCTATTTTCTTTTATTTGACATTTATTCTTTTTTTTTTTTTTTTTTTTCATTCTTATTATTTCACAGATTATTATTACCTATTGATTATTCAGTTTGATGATCATATTAATTATTTACAATTATTTTTTTTAATAATTTTATTAAAAATATTTATTTGAGAATAATTATTAATATTAATGGATAAACAAATTTAAAAATTAAAATATAATACTAAAATTAAATTAAAATTTAAAGCATACTATTATTTTATTAACAAATTATTGGAGTGTTAGTAAAATTTTGAAAAGTACTTAAAAAAAAAAAAAGCAGAGTGCATAGCTTGCCTACAGTTTTAAAATAGGACATGACATGTGAAATTATATCGCATTGTTTATTGAATTTAAAATACTTCGTTTTTGGATTTTTTTTAATTGGTTGGTGGATATGGATTTCATGAAGATACTATTGGTCGGATGTGATTACTTGTCTATATATATATATATATATATATGTATATCTATATGTTACCGTTAATTACGTTTTTTAAAATTTAGTTAAATAGTTATGTGGCGTGCAACAAACCATATTTAAAATGACAATTTAACCATTTTAAAAGTTATCTTGAATGTTAAAATAAGTCAACAAACCATATTTAGATGTCAAGGTGGAAAAGACATGTCGTCCAAATAGTCTCTAGAGGCCCTAGTCAAGGCTAAGGTCGATGTTTTCTTTTCATACTCGAGGAGGAAAAAAAATGAAAGGGTTGATTTTGAATGTTAAAATAAGTCAACTTGCAAACAAAGATAGTATTGATGATATTTGGAGTTATATAGAAATAATGGGAAGTATAGCAAGGATAGAAAACAGATGGCTCAAAATAAATAAAATCCATGGCCATTGCTACGTATATGGGAATAATTGCAAGCATTGTAAGGACATAAAATACTTGGCTTATAAAAAAAATAAGATAAGCTTCATACTATCCTCTAATGTACTATGGGTCGATTATATATATTCAGTATGGATATAATTGACGGAATTAATAAATACATATATGGCCAATGGTAGGTAAAATGCAATATGAATGTTAAGTGTCCAAAAAGCAACCATTAGGACAACGAAGAACAACAATCTGACTATCTGACTGAAACTAAATTAGTTTAAATTATAAAAAGAATATCGTATTTAAAAATAATAAATTATTGTAAGTGAGAATAATATAAATGGGTGAAAAAGATTTAATTAAAAAAAATTAATGGATAAGAACTTAAATGAGATCTAAGAAATTGGAAGGAAAGAGATTGATTGGAATTTAAAGGATTCAAACATACTTAAAATACGTCATTCATAAATATGGTGAAGGAAATGCAGGTGTATAAATTATAATTATATATGAGGGCAGATATGAAAATAAAGTAAAATTGTGAGGGTAAATGTGTAAATCAAATTTTGCTATGTTTTTCAAAACTGAATTTTTAATTTGGCCGTAGCTCCTTTTTTTTCTTCTATTGGGCCTTAAGGCCGTCATATACTTTGTGGCCCAAATTGAATGAGACAATATGGGCCTGAAACCCCAAATGTAGATTTCCAAAATTTTCAAGCCCTTCAATGGCCTAAATCAATTTTCATTTAGAAATCGTCAATATATATATATATATATATACACACACACACAAAAGAGTTTGATCATATTATTTAATGATTAATTGTACGTTAATCCAATTTAAACTTGAAAAATTGCAACATTTATCTTTATAGAGTTTGTTTTGATAAAAATCGATAGAATTTGATAAGCTTTAAGAGTAAGATTGAATTGTTTTCAAAATTATATGGTTTATAATACATTATATTATACCTATAACAACAGTTAGTTTGAAGGAGAAAAAAATTGAACCTTGTCCGAAATCTTGCGATTTTTGGCGAAGCGTCATTTTTGTAGGAAGTAACTGCCTTACAATCCTTCTTTAAGTGCCATTCTCACACCCTCAGTCATGCCACACTTCCTCGCTCCCATTCTACAGAGTTCATAGATAGTCGAGGGAGAGAAAGATCGAGAACAACAAGAGAGAATACTTACAATCGATGACACAAACTCGACACAGCGATGAGGAACATTGAGATGAAAAAGCATTGTTGTAACCATTGGTAGCAAAGGAAAACTGTGAGTGATGTCGGAGGAAGAAATCGAAATTAGAATCGAATATGAGGTTATCTGAGATCGACAAGACTCCTTGTTACTCAGTAATTATTTTTGGGATAAAATTAAAAGTAATCAATTCGATTAGTTAAAGTATATGTATGGTATGTCCTAAAGAATGTGATATGGGTTGGTATAGGTAAAGTTAAACATTTGAAGGATAGTTCCAAAGCAGCTACAGAATAGTTAGAGACTTCGGCCAACACCAAATAAGTAATTGACCTTTACTGTTCGGAGTTAAAATTTTTGAATGGTGTATGATGGTGCATGCCCCGTGGCCCCTGCATGCATCATATTATTTATGCTATGTTTAAGTGTTCTATGTAATGACATAAGATGCTACTATGTATGCAATATTCATTACGCCAAGTTGTGAATGAACTTCAATACTATGTATGTCATGTTATGTCTTGGCATGTAAAGTTATGTGATGAATATCATGTATACATGATGCATATATGTACTATGTCATGGATGAAAGGAAAAACAGAATGACGTTAATGTTATGTTATGGATGTAAATTATGGGGGTCTCATGCATGTATGTATGTCATGTGCCTTAGGATGCTTCCCCGTTATGTTATATTAGTACAAACGTGTACCTTCAATATTTATATTCACCATGATATCATGAGGGTCTTTCTTTTTCTGTGGCATCCGGCGACGTGTTAACATGCTGTGCCCAACTAAGCCAGGTCCAGGGGTAGTATATGAGATCGTTTGGTGGGTCCATATGCGCGTACATGGACCGTGAGAAATGAAAATATTCCTGGAAATTCTTGCTCCCATTGGACCATTTGTATCTATATGCATTAGGATCCCGATTCATGGATCTGGAGAAGTATCACACATCCAATCCTGCCCGAAAATGAAAAGAGTTTAAGACAATGTTACGATTTTAAAACATAGGTCCCATCATTATATGTGTGTGATTGCATTACTAACCCAAATAATGGGTTGACTTGTTGAATATTTTTTAAAATACTCAAGTCACATGGTACCTACATAAAATGGTCCGCACAAATGATGGTAAATGTTAGAATGACCATTAAAGTCAAGATTGGATAGTAGTATGCATTTATTTTTTAACTTAAAAAATTAGAAATTATAAAGAGAGGGTCTGTTTGATTTAATTTCAAATTAAAATCTTCCAATCACTATCTTATATGAACCGTCCATCCTTATTTCAAAACAACCATATATTATGCACTCACCTTTTCTTCCAGTACTTTCGGTATTTTAAAATTATTTAAAAATTAATTATAATTTGGAAATCATTTATGTCTAAATTTTATTTATCGGAGTAGAAAAACAAAAGTGGTACACATATATTATAAACGAGAATACATATTTTAACTATAATTCTAAAATACATATTAAATAATTATTATTATAATTAATTAGTGAGTGTTATGTAAATACATATAAAAATATATCAAACTTATCCAAATGAATCGGTAATAAATAATATTTTTAGAAAGAGGGTTAGTTTGGTAATTAAGTTTTATAAATACTCTTTATATATATATATATATAAATATATATATAAAGATTAAATATTTATTTATATTCTAAAAAATGAAGCATATAGGGAGAAATATAAATATTTATAATTATTACTTCCAAAATAACCATTAAAGAAAATTATCCTAATTGTGAGATATGTTTTCCGATTTTAGTTTATTATTTTTTAAAAGGAATTAATATGCGAATTATATGACGCAATATTCCCCTTTTTTAATGTTTGGGCGAAGAAAAAGTTGGCACAAATAATTTAATGTCTCTTTCTTTTGAGATAACCAACCAACCAATTTGAAGGCAATAAAAAAAACAAAATTATTTTCTTAATTAAACTACAATTATGCACTTTTTTTTATATTTACTTTCTCCAAATCCCACTTAATTAGTACTAATACTTTTTTGTTTTCTTCATGTTCAATCTAGAGTGTTCTAAACGAAATTGTTTTTAATATAAAATAATTAAATAAAAAATATTGTACTCAAATCATCATCGTGATATTTTTTTTTTTAATTGTTAGCTACATGCCAAAAAATTCAAGACAATATTTCATATAAAAAAAATTGAAATGAAAATGATTTTTTAATTAAAAATAATAATAATAGAGTGGAGAAAAATATGTCATATTTCCCCATTTGCACTCATGATTTAAGAAAATCCAAATGCTACATCCCATTGGTGATTTGGGGGCTTTTTTGTCTTTATCACAAATTTTATTAAAATGCACAAGTGGGATTTATTATTGTTAATTTTCTGTCATTTAGTTTATTGGAATTATTATAAATATTGTAAATAAAAAATGGACATTTATTTTTGTATATCAAGATTTGAGACTACATAATATATAATGTTAGGTTGGATACTGTTCCTAGGTCACCATAACTTCATGTTCCATTACATGACAGAATTACAAATTAATTTATTAAATATCTTTTTTTCTTTTTTATCAATCAACTTGGTCTGTTCATTAATATATTCCAAATTAATTGATGACTTTCAATATATATAAACTATCATTGATTTAATAATAATTATTTTATGGTAGTGAAATTGTTTGGATGGTGGAGAAGAAGAGCTTTCAAAGTATATATTTTTTAAAAATAACAACCATTAAAAAAAAAAACGATCGATGATTAAAATTTAATATTTAATATGACACAATGTATTTAAAACTACATACAAATAAGAGCGATTAGAGGATAGAATGACTAGGCAAATATAAATATTGAAAAGATAGTACATTCATGTTCTATTAATAACACTTAATTATGGCAAATATAAATAATAATTTTTTAAAAGTATTCTTGTTTTTGAATTGGTCCATAATTTAAAAATATTATATTTTTATTTTTGAGTTTTAAATTTATAAATTTTTATTTGGTCCATAAATTTCAGCTTTAATTTTCATTAAATATTCATTTTCGAAAACTAGTGTTAATATTTATAATTAATTTTTAAAAATAAAATAATTGTTCAAAAATACATATAATTATTTTTTATTTTAAGCTAAAAATTTTATTTTAAACAATATAAATATATTAAGATAAGATAGAGAATATAAAAATATTATTCATTTTTAAATTAGCTTTAGTAAAGAAAATAATTGATTTTTAAATTACCGACTTCCATAAAAACAAAAGTATAATATGCATTTTGAACTGAGTTATATTAAAAATAACATAAATATATTTGAGTAAAACAAAAATGAAGAAAATTAGGGTTACGAAAAATGTAGGTAATAAAAGACAAATTTCAAAATGGATGGAACAATATAAATTAGTCATTGTCGAGGTATATATTTATTTATAGTATTCAATTTAAACTTAGTCAAAAAAACATATTTTATTTTTGACAGGCATTTTAGAAAAGAAAACTACTCAATGTATTTTTTTAATAATGGGTCATTTTTTGCCTCATTAAGTTAAAACAATTTAAAATAATAAAATGCAATAAATAATTATGGTTTTTTTATTTAGTTATATTTCAATCATGAAAAAATATTTTATTTTTAACTTATGTCTAATACAATAAAATATTCCACATACTTATTATTTTAAATTTGCATCTTGAACTTAAGCATAGTAACCTTGCCATTCAAACACAAATTTTCGAAATATATACTTTAAATACCGTTTTTCAATAAAGTTGCTTAAGAGAATACGATTTTAAATGATGAGTTTCATTTATGTTGCATGTAGTTACATTATTTAGCTTTAAAATACTCAAATACTCAAGTCATCTGCTATTTTTATATTTTACATAAAGGCAAGGTACCTCTGTACAGTTGACGGAGACATCGCATCAAAGACCATGGATGTAATATCCCAAGCTCACCGCTAGCAGATATTGTCCTCTTTGGGTTTTCCCTTTCGGACTTCCTCTCAAGGTTTTTAAAACTCGTCTGCTAGGGAGAGGTTTTCATACCGTTATAAAGTGTGTTCTGATTCCTTTGTGAGATCCCACACAGTTGGGGAGGAGATCGAAGCATCCTTTATAAGGGTTTGGAAACCTCTCCCGACACGTTTTAACAATGTTGAGGGAAAGTCCAAAAAAAGAAAACCCAAAGAGAACAATATCAAGCTGTTACAATAGAACCTACATAGGGTAGTTACATTTATTTTTACTAGACTTTAGGTTAGTATATGTAAAAGAATGTTTCGATGTAAAAAGATAATATAATGTACATGGTAGCTAGTTCCTCGTTGAACTTATGCCTCAAATGACTCTATAGACGTTAAAGGACTTTGGATACGGTATATAATCTAAGGTCAAATGTTTTATATTAGTGAAGTAGTGATCTAAAAACGTTATAGAAACATTCTAAAAACGCATCCTCCAACTCTAACAAGGAAGGATGAGTTAGTAAAGATAAGAATGTTCCCTATAAGTGAGGCAATAAAAAGGTGGTTTGAATATTGAAAAGTATAGGAGGAGGAACCCATCTTCAACTTGTACTTACTAAATTCAATTAAGAATAAATAAACAAACGCAAGCCTACCCCAAGCTACACCTATGTGTTGGTTGCCTGTGGGATTGAATAAGTAAAAGAATAAGTAAAAGAATAAGCAATATCATCACCAACAACTTGCAAACAGCGACCTTTCCCAATTCTTATTTTTTTCTTCATCCTTCTTCTTCTTCTTCACATTCTTCTTCTCTCTCTCTACCTCTTCAATTTCCTCTCTCATCACTCCATGGCTGGGAAGCATGGACAAGTAATAACCCTTCTATCTCTCTTTCTTTCTCTCATTTGCATTTGCATGAGTTTTTTTGGTAAGGATTTTGTTGTTTCCATTTGTTTTTGATTCTTAGGTCATGTGGCCAAGATTGGTTGCTAATAAGATTTTGAAGAAGAGATTGGGTAGCAATAGCTTTGTGGCTGATATTCCATCCAACAACACTTCTCCATCTTTGCTTCAAATTCCACTCTTTGCTCAATCTTCTTCACTCCCTAATGCCTTCTATAAGCCTCCCATCCAAAATTACAAGTAATATTTGCTTCATATATGCCTTATATTTCTTCCCCATTTCAACTTCAAACTTATATCTCTTTCCTTTGTTGTTTTTGTTAGGGTTTTTGTTGGTACATGGAATGTTGGAGGAGTTGCACCAAATGAGGATTTGGACATGGAGGATTGGGTGGACATTTCTTGTGACATCTACGTTTTTGGGTAACTTCACTTTTTACTTTCGGATTGTTTTTGTTTATCTGTGATATTCCATGTCGATTGGGGAGGAGAACGAAACATTCTTTATAAGGGCGTGAAAACCTCTCCCTAGCAAAGAAAGACAATATTTGCTAACAGTGGGTTTGAGCTGTTACATTATCTCTTGATTTTGAATTTGGGTATGTGAGATCCCACATCGGTTGGGGAGGAGAATGAAACATTCTTTCTAAACGTGTGAAAACCTCTCCCTAGCAAACATGTTTTAAAAATCTTGGGAAAAACCCGAGAGGGAAAGCTCAAAGAGGACAATATCTGATAGTAGTGGGTTTGAGCTGTTACATTATCTCTTTCATGATTTTGAATTTGGGTATGTGAGATCCCGAACGAAACTTCAAAATCCAAAAAAGACAATATCTACTAACAGTGAGTTTGGGTATAGTTGAATTAGATTATAGAACCGTAAATGTTGATTAGGGTTTGTTAATGACATGCATGCAGATTCCAAGAAATAGTGCCATTGAAAGCCTCGAATGTGTTTGGATCAGAGAATAGGGAAATATGCTCACAATGGAATTCAATGATAAGAGAAGCTTTAAAGAAGAAAGTGAACCAAACATTCAAGTGTATTATAAGCAAGCAAATGGTTGGGATAATGATATCCGTTTGGGTTCGAAGCGATCTCCATCCATTCATTCGAAGTCCAAGCGTGTCATGCATTGGGTGCGGCATCATGAGCTGCCTCGGCAACAAGGTAATACCCATCACTAGTGTTCTTGTAGATACCCATTAAGATTTAAACTCTAATACCAATTGGTTTCAGGGCTCAGTATCGGTAAGGTTTCGATTGCATGAAACAAGCTTCTGTTTTGTGTGCACTCATTTGGCATCCGGAGGCAAAGAAGGAGATGAAAAGAACAGAAACGATAATGTTTGTGACATATTATGTCGCACTTCATTTCCAAAGGGCCCTTCTCTTGATTTGCCCAACAAAATACTCCAACATGAGTAAGCTCCATTTGCCATCAACTTTTCGACAAAATTAATATTAAAAAAACACCAACTCAGCCGACAATAATATATATATATATATATATATATATATATATATATATATATATATATAATATAAAACCATATGAATTGGTTTTAATCTTATATATATATAATATAAAACCATATGAATTGGTTTTAATCTTAATAGATTATATTAATTAATAGAAATCTGGGAAGCTAGTTTAATATAAATTAAATCCATAAATAAATAAATAAATATATGGTCAGCTCCATTATTGCTTGCTTAACCTCAAATTGTCCTTATTCCTTTGTATTTTCTACAAATAAATATATTATCTGTTAATGACCATGAAAATGGTAATTTAATATAAATAATAAGTGTTCTAACTCATAAAAATTGATTTAAGTATTTTTTTTTTTTTTTTTTTTTTTAGATATGTTAGCTAATATGATAAAATCGATCGGCTATAATTGATTAATGTTATGTTTCGTTGAATGCAGCCGAGTGGTATTGTTTGGGGACTTGAATTATAGAATTTCTCTACCTGAAGAAACTACGAGATTATTGGTTGAAAGAAAGGATTGGGACACTTTATTACAAAACGATCAAGTAAGTAAGTTCATGTACTTAAATGTCAAACACGAGTTTTTAGCCTTCGAGAAGTTATGAGTATATAAATATGAGACAATATTTTCATTATGTAGAATTATGTACGAGTCATGTCGAACCGTGTGGTTTGAGTAGAGGATTGCTAAAGATGCAAATAAGTCACGGATTCTATTGGGCACATAGTGTAGTTGGAGAAGAGTCGTGTAATTGGTCGAAATAGAAAACAAAATCGAAAAAGTTTATATATTTAATTAAAGTTTTTTTGTTTCTTAAATTTGGAAATGAAGCTAAAGATGGAGATGATGGATGGGCAAGTATTGGAAGGATGGGAAGAAGGGAACATCAAATTTGGGCCAACTTACAAATACTATCCAAATTCAGAGGTTTATTATGGAGGCTTACATGGTCTCAAAGCTGAAAAAAGGAGAGCCCCTGCCTGGTATAATATCATTTTTTAACCTTCTTTTTTGCATCATATCCTCTACAAAAACGAATCTAAAACGCAAAATTTGTTTCAAAATTCAGGTGCGACCGAATTATATGGAACGGAAAGGGACTAAAACAAGTATCATACAATCGAGGGGAATCAAATCTATCCGATCATAGACCTGTTATGGCCATTTTTACTGCAGAAGTAGAAACCATAACAAATTTGAAAACTTTGCGGGGTTTCTTTTTGTCGAATCGATTTGAGCAGCTGAATAATTCTGATGCTCCATTTGTCGTTGACGAAGAGGAGGATGAGGAGGAGATGTTTTCGACGGCCGATTTCATATGTAAGAATAAATCGACCTTTAAAAACCACCTTAAATGACATTAATTTTTTTAATTGAATCCACATTATGTGTAACATATATCTAAATATAAGTTTAGATTTAGATGCTTGTTGCAGCTGAAAATGTTGTATATTCTTTTGTTAGTTGGGTGGTTTTCTCTTATTCCTTTTTCAAGCTCTCTCTACCTTGTCCCTATTCAAGATGGACTTGTAAATCGAAGCACTCTACAAATTTTGTTACAGCTCAACGATGAACCGAGCATAAATAATTCTCATTCTGTACATGTTACTCTCTCATCTTTAACCCGATCTCACTCAAAATTTGAGAAAAAGTTTAATAGAAATAGAAACCTAAATGAAGGGTTGAAGTACAATAATAATTTTGTAATTTTGATAAATTTGAACAGGGGGAGTGGGGCTTTGAATTGAGTGATATAAGGCCCATGAATTAATAATTGGGCCTAAGAAAACTGACAAAAATGTGTGGGGAATGGAGCACCATCTGATGAGGATCAGGTGGCCCAACACAAATCATGATCTCACATCTTCCATGGTACAAAGTGTACATGGGGTGTACGCAATCAGTGCCCCTCCTTTCTGACACCATTGAATCTGATCTTTATCGCTATCACAAAAGTTTGTTTAATTTCATTTCGCTCTATCGTCGGCGGAATGCAAGCTGTATCCAAAGTTTCCAAACAATGGGTCCCGCCAAAAGTTTCCATCCAACACCACTTTCCACCCTCCAATGCCTCCACTATATATATATATATATAACCCAAAAAATACATAAATAAATAAATAAACTTTGACCATCCAAATTTTTGTGTAAATTTATGATTATATAATGTTATAGTATGTGATTTAGAATTTAGAATTTAGATTAGATATCTTATAATTCTCATATTTTTGTATAATTCTCATATTTTTGTGTATCTCTTATGATACGATCATGTTATCTATTTGTTTTAAATTTTTTTAAAGAGTTAAAACTGTTCCTATAAACTAATGTTTTTAAGAGGTCAACTAACATAAAATTTGTTCGAGCAAAACATGTTTAATTTTGAAGTTACTATGATTGAGTTATTGAAAAGAAAAGTACATGTTGTTGGTATAGATAATAAGTATCCATTCTTCTAAGCATTTCTTAGCAAATATTCTCTTACGGTTTGTGACACCCGAATAATAGAGAAGTACATTAATGAATTGAGACCATAACCGAATGAGAGAAATTCTGAAAATAGAATGACTAAGAAAAGCTTAAAGAAAACGAAAGTTATTACCTATACAAACAAGTGCACATTCTTTTTCAGTGCCTCAATGAAACTTCATGGTTAAACGTGTTTTACTTGAACCAATTTTATGTTAGGTGACTCTTAAGAATTTTTTTGAGATGCATGTGAGTGAAGAGAAAGCAAGCTGAAAATACTCGTGTTAGTTTATGGGGATAGTCTTCAGTCTTACGAAGTGAGAAGTTGGTAATGTGACCTTGTCGTAGGATGCAGGGGAATGCCGAGGCTATCAAGTGTCGAATTCGAATTCAAATTCTGAACATGGGTCTTTACACAATCAATTTTATATGAACATGGTCTTGATTCATCAGGCGTCACACATAACTCAATGATAGTAAATATACATTTCTATTAATATTGACGGGTGTAATTAATTATTAAGCAAAATGAGTAACGTGGCTATTTTATGGTAAGATTTAGAAAACAAACGCACAGATATTAGTTGTAAAATGAGGAATATAATATATTTTATGGATATAAAAATATGGGACAGAAATGATTAACGTGGCATAAAATTATTGGGTAGGTGGAGTGGATAGAATCCAAGAAAATTAATGTAACAAACATTATTGTTGTTGCAATTATAGAATCCCAATTTACCGCTCGTGTTATATTTTTTGGACATTCTTTTTTTAATCACTTTATAATTTAATCAACATTCTAATATAGGTTGTGACAAATGCCACGTGTGTTTATTATTAAATGAAATATTATTTTTACAAAAATAACATGCATCACCGACTAATCCCCTTGCGTTTAGAATTGGGCTGCTTGATGACCACAATTTCCCAATTCTTTGACTCTCAAAATTAAATTTGGTACTTCTTTTGACTACAACCTCTCTAAACCCTCTTTCACATTTGTTTTCAAACTTCGACCAACACGGGGCCCACTATTACTATAGGCCTAACACCAGCTTTTTCACCATGTTTGGTTCTTACCTACCTACTTCTTAAAAAACACACTTAACTATAAAGTTCTTGTAATTAAGTCAACAAAAAAGAAGGTATACTTTATTGATATAAGTAAAGCTTTCAATTCTTTTAAAGCTATTCCATCTCTAAGATGGCTATTATTCAGATGTTGGTTCATTCATATGATCCTCCTTTGTTCGAGTGTTACAAAGACACACTCAACGATCATAAGCTAATTTATTATAATGAGCTATAAAATTGGTTTTCATGACCAAATATAATAACTTTTTTTCCTTTTATACCATAGGTAAATCATTTTTGTATAATTAATAAAGTATATAATTTATTTTGGAATCTTTTTTTCTAAAAAAGAAAATAATTTAAAATAATTTAGTTGCCCAACATAAAATTGCTACAAGAAACCCATGTTTAACCATGAAATTTCTATGATTTAGTCACCAAAAAGAAATGTTAGTTCTTTTAAGTTTTTCTTAGTTATCTTATTCTCATGATTGGTGATGATTGGTGAAGGATATAATTGAGAGAAAATACACTCTAATGGATTGCATTTGAGCTTCTATGAGAGTAATATATTCTTTTTATTTGTTAATAATATATATAAACATTACCATACCTTTTAATGATATTTAAAATAAATATGTAGTTTTTGTTTGTTTTTTTTTTTAATAATATTAAGCTTAATTATGGGCATTTAATTTTGTTTGATATGGTGGGTATAGTAAGGATAAGGGTCAAACGGAATGTGACCAAACTTAGAGGAATGTATTATTATGTCTATAAACCAAGCCAATTTTTGTGTAATCTTCAAAATGTGTGGGCCAATTAATGATATGATTTATAACCAACCAACCCTAATAATTTAATTAGTTTTCGTATCTATCCACTTATCTTTTTCTAATTCTCGAAAGTACTTTTCGAGTTTGATGAGTTTATTATAGGTATGGATAGTCTAAAAGCAATTAGTAGGTTGGTTTTGAATACCCCATAAAATCATATGATTAATGCAATAATGTGACCTTAAAGTCCTCTAAATTCATCTTAGGAGAGGCGTTCAAAAAAACTGAATTGTACGATATTATTTGTATAATAACATATGAATAATGTTTTAAAAGTTCAATTAACACGAGCATAACTCAATCAATAAGATAGTATTTAATGTGTGTGATGCATTTTCTAAATATTATAGTTTTGAAAATGTGGAGGTTTGATATAAAATGGAATTTTAGAGAGGGAGAGATAGGTGTTTAGATAGATGAAATGTCACATCTGTATATGGCGATGGAGAGCCAAGTTGTGGAGGGAAAGGCTTAGAGAAAGGGGACCAACACACCAACATGATATGAAAACCCTTGTCATACTCCATCAAATTCAACCTGGTTTTTCTCATTTCATCCTTAATAATGTAACACTTTGAGTTTTGGGGATGATTCATTTATTGATTTTTTCTTTTAATTTTAAATTTTAGGGATTGAGATTTTAGAGGTCAAACTTTAAGATGACTTAGAAGCTAAAAATGTTAGAGAAAATTTTGAGACCCTATAATTATTTAAAAAAATAGTCAAAATTTGAGAAAAAATGGTGAAAGTCAACCCACAAGGACATTTTGGTCATTTTAGCCTCGTCCCTAATCCATTACCTATGGTTAGTAAAAAAGGGAAACAAAGAAAGAAGAAAATGAAGAGGAGAGAGAAAAGTAGGGTTAACTACTGCAGGTGCTCTGATTTGGCCACGAGTAAGCCAGTTTTATTTACTTTAGATTACATTTACACAGTGACTAATTATGGTCATAATTACGAAAGTTACAACTCTTGAAATGACTCATGGAAGGTAAAAATTGTAATAAAAAGTGCATTTGTGCTTTATTTTAACCAATGATTAAATTTCTTTGCAACTCTACTTAGATTAGGTTTCATATTTATAATAATTCAAACTAGACATAATCGATTTTGCTTGTGGAATGATTTGAATCTCAAACAAGTGTTATTGACTTAAATATTTGATCAATAATGTAATCCGAATCTTACTTCTTTTGTGAGTGATTCCTTGTCATTTTAAAGTTTTTGGATATATTTAGATATAAAAGTCTTATTCTTCAACAACATCTAGGTCAAATTATCGAGAGTTGCAATCATTTGGAATGAGATCAAATTGGTTTGAGTCTTTTTTGCATTAGTAAACTACGGGTTTGCATATCCAGATGTTTATGAGAGTTCTTAAATTCAACTGGTCAGGGATTCCTATGAGACATGCATATGTATGCTTACATATCTTTTATGGCTAACATACATACCTTCACGATATTGGGTTAGCACAACTTAAAGGACTTCATTCACCTAATGACATCAATTAATCCAAACCCTTAGCTCAAAAAGAAAGAAAAAAAAAAAAAAAATTGGAATTGTCTAAAATGGTAGGAAATGGTCCAAATAGAAAAAACATGGTCAAAATTGTCAAATCAAGCTGAATGCACCAAGGAAAGCCGTCATATTGCGCTAAGTTATGTCGAGTTGAGCCGAAGCCAAAGCTAAAGAGGGGGTGCAGGTTGTGGTCGGGTTGGGATAATTAAACAGGTCGGGTAGACGAGTTAGTCATGTGCAAGCGCATGGGTGTCGAAATCGAGTTGCTGAATTGAGTGATGCGGGTCATGGATAGAATCATTTCAGTTTTAGAAGTTGGGTATTAGGCCAAATGTAAATGAATATATATAGTAAAATTACTTATAGTAAATAGAGTCATACATATGTTTATTTTCTATATGAGTTACAGATTTATAAATTTAATGGATTCAAGTGGACAAACATTAAGAATATAAATGAATTTATTTTAATTAATTTTTGAGAAATATATTAAAAAATAAGGTAAGAAGGTAATTATTTTTTCACTAAAACATTTAATCCTTTGACTTTGTAAACAATTATGATAGTAAGTAACCGTTTCCTCCTAAAAGGAAAAAAAGTATAAATTCTTCCATATATAATTGATCAAATGTTTTTTTTTTTTTTTTTTTTTTTTTTTTGGATTTTATGAAAACAATTAAATATATATATATATATATATATATATTCTCCCATTTATGTGTTTCCTTAATTAATGTTAATTTCTAAGGCCCTCTCCAACTTTTGACATACCTAAATACGTTTGTGTTAGGGAAATTAAATGAAAACTTTAGGCTTTTTTTTTTTTTTTTTAAATATCAATTCCATTCCATGTGCAACATTATAAGTTTGTCTCTCATTTAAGCCATCAACAAACTTAGGAATTTGAGAATTTGGTGAGAGAGAGAAAGGGTTTTATTTAATTGCTGATTTTAAAAAATATTGTCTTTTTAAGCTCTTTTTTGTGCAAAAGGTTGAGAATCATTAATGTTTCCCTTGAATGCCAACTTATATTTATTTCTTTCCATGCCAACTCACTTAGAGTTGTATTTGAATTCAATCATTTTCGTTTTCTTCGCCTCATTTTTTCATCATATTTTTGAGAGGTTTCTACACTCGGATCTCACTGTTTCAATATCATTCAATTATGTTCTAGAATCCAAAACTCGAATGCTAAAATCCATCAAAGTTTAGAATTTTTTATTTATCCAGACACACACAAGAATATATGGAAGTATAGTATTTCTTACTTATATATCTATCATTTTTTTTCCTTAAATAATCAATATAGAACTCTGATGACCTTCCAAATTTATAAACCTACCCTTTTGGAAATTATCTTCAAAATGAGGTAAAATATTGCAAGAATTAAAAAACAATACACCTTTAATTTGAGTTTACTCCATTATTAACCTAAAAAGTTGCATCTAATTAAATTAATTTAAATTCCTCCCAATTTTTAAATTAGGAAAAAAAACGTTCATTTGATATATTTACTTTCAACCTTCGTCATGGTAGCGATGGTTAGTTTAGTTTTATTCTCTCATTGTGTTATTATTTTATCTCATAAATTGAAATTAAAAAAATATATAATAATTACGCCAATTAGGTAGAAATCTAGATACCATGTAATTAACTTAATTAATTATATAATTAGAGTTATCTCTACAATAATTGAGATCGAAGGTTCAATCTCCATCTCTTATTAAAAGAAATTTAACCATATAAATTGAAAATTCAAATCAAAGATTAACTTGAGATATGAATGATGTGATGTTTTTAAGGTCTTATTTGGAAATTAATTGTCTTATTAATGAAGGTTAAGCTTTCACTTTGGTTGAGATAATGACGTTCTTTTTTTATAATCAATTACTAATTTTTCGTTACTTAGGCGACACAAAATTAATAATTTTTCTCGTAAATTATCATTCTTTCACAACCCTTTTAATTTTTTAATTTCTATAATAATTATTTACTTGATATCTAAAACAATACAAAAAAGAAAATTAAATCAAAACAGCAAGATGACTGACTATGAACTGTTTTATTTATTATCTCAAAAAAAAAAAGAAAAAAAAAAAAAAGAACTGTTCTACTAAAGGGCCTACTCTCAACACATCCACGCGCCAGTTTAATATTTGAAATGCATTCGCTCTTATTATTTGACAGTACAACACACGCGCTAGGTTGAAAAGCGGTGGTTGATTTTCTCAGTTATTTAATATAATAAAAATACTAAAAAATAAAATTTCTTTTTCTTTTAATAAAATATTATGTTTATTTTTTTAATTTTCAAGTGCACTGTGACTCACCCAAAAACCAAACCCTAGAAATTTAGAAATTACAAATTTGGCTAAAATGCACCACCAAATCTGTTACCGTTAACTGCACGTCGGTGCATTTTAGCACAACCTCCAAATTCCAAAAGGTTGCATCTTTATTTATCCTTTTTCTATTTATCCACTGCTTTGCTTAGCTTCGGTTCTTCTTCTTCTTCTTTTTATTATTTTTAAAAGCTCTCTTTTTTATTTCTGCTGTAGTTTTTCCTTTACTTATATATATATATAATCTTTTTTTTTTTCCTAATAATGATGGCAATGATTTCTTTCCCCTGATACTTTACCCATTTCTCTGTCTGTCGTTTTTCTCTGTTTTTCTGTGCTCTTCCTTTTGGGTGTTTGCTTTGAGATTTTCTTTACCATTCTTTGTTCAATTTCTAGCTGGAAAGAAGAAGGGTTGTTGAAAAGCCAAGCAAATTTGATAGAGATATGAAGATGGGCTCTTTGTTGGCGGAGAAATGCCTTTTGGGTACTCAGATCTGATGGAACAGAGGTTGTTTCAAGAATGTGTCCTGTTTTCGTCCTCTGTTTTTGAGTTCATTCAACTATCAACACCCACTTGAGTTAACAAGTGTTTGAGGGATTTCTGTTTGGGGAATTTCTTGAGCGGTGGAATCGAAATCTGTAGAAGAGAAAAGAAAAGAAAGATGTTGGCTGTTGGTAGCCCTTTTACCAGTCTTCGCACGAGCTCTAGTTGTAATGCTTTGCTCAGGGAACTTCAGGTTGGTCTCTTTTTCTTTTTACTGCCTTCTTTTCTCTCCCACTTTTCATTCTTTTGTTTCTAATCTGCTTCACAATGATGGGTTTGTGAGATTCTCAGTGAAGGGCTCATGATGGGTTCTTTGGCGGCGCTATGAGCTACCTGCTGCTAGCGATGATCAATCTTTTAGAGACATGAGAGACTGATTTTGTACTTTTTGAAAAAAATTTCTTTTTGGGGTCTTCTCCCTCTCTGTTTCTCTTGTTTTGCTTTGTCCTAAATTTCTCTGTTTCAGTTCTTGAGCTGGTTGGGAGGTAGTAGTTCGATGTATTTATGTTTGTAATTCACCTCAATTCTTATGAGTGCAGCAAATATGGAACGACATTGGCGAGAGTGAAGCTGACAAAGACCGCATGCTCCTAGAATTGGAGATGGAATGCTTAGAAGTGTACCGGCGAAAGGTGGAGGAAGCTGCAAATGCCAAGGCGCGGCTCCATCAATCCGTTGCATTGAAGGAGGCTGAGGTTGCAACATTGATGGCTGCTCTCGGTGAACTATCTTCTCCGGTAAAGATCTTTGTTCCTCATAGCTTGGAGCCCATTTAAGTTTGAGTCCTCGTGATTGTTCTTAGTTTGTTGATGACCATTTTGGTGGCAGAGTCAAATTGAGAAGAGGTCCAAAACATTGAAAGAAAAGCTTGCTTCTGTCACTCCCTTAGTAGAAGAATTGATGAAGAAGAAAGAAGAGCGTTTGAAACAATTTGCTGATATAAAAGCCCAAATCGAGAAGTTCAGCGTCGAGATCTCGGGGTATAGCAACCATCTTAATGATCACATGAACATCAGTACTTTAAGCTTGGAAGAAACAGACCTGTCTTTGAGAAAGCTTAATGAGTATCAAACACATCTTTGCACCTTACAGAAGGAGAAGGTTTGGATATAGAAACTTGAAGATATAATACGATTGAGGGTACTGTCATAGTTTTGAATTGTTTGCATTTGTCATGAAATTCTTTGCAGTCTGATCGACTTCATAAGGTTTTGGAACATGTTAGTGAGGTCCATTCTCTCTGTAGTGTCCTTGGTTTGGATTTCGGCCAGACCGTTAGCGAGGTGCATCCGAGCTTAGAAAGAACGAGCGTCGAACAAGCTACAAATATCAGCAATAGAACATTGGAAGGCTTAGAACACACCATTCTTACATTGAAAACAGAAAGGAAAACTCGAATCCAAAAGGTAAAACTCGTGCACGTCGTCGCTCGAGATTTCTTGTCATGTTTTTCCAACTAAGTTTATAACTTGCTTCAACCCTGCAGTTGAAGGACATTTTGACATCATTATTTGAGCTTTGGAATTTGATGGATTCATCACATGATGAAAAGCGTAAATTTTCGCGGATTACTTCCATCATGCGTGTATCCGAAACAGAAGTCACCGAACCGGGTCTTCTCTCCACAGAGACAATTGAACAGGTTTGAAGTATTCTCAAATATGATTTTCATGGCTGACTTCGAAATGAAAATTCTCATATTTTGATGTCTCTAGGCATCAGCAGAAGTTGAGAGGTTAACTCAACTAAAAGCGGGTCGAATGAAACAACTCGTCCTGAAGAGGAGGTCTGAGTTAGAGGAGATTTGTAGAATGGCTCACATTGAAGCAGATCCTAGCACAGCTCCAGAGAAATCAAATGCTTTGATAGATTCAGGTAATGAAATCCTACATTGTTCATCAATCGATTTCTCGATCATGTCGTCAGGCGAGATAGAAACTTGGTTAATGTACATGCCTTTTGTGTTACAGGACTACTAGATCCTTCTGAGCTCCTTGCAAACATTGAAGTGCAAATCGTCAACGTGAAGGAAGAAGCCACCAGCAGAAAAGAAATAATGGATAGAGTAGACCGTTGGCTATCAGCATGTGAGGAAGAAAAATGGCTTGAAGAGTATAATCAAGTAAGCTGAGTATTTTGGTTTGGTTTTGCCTGCAACATCAGAAAGATGTCGATTACTTTACGAACTCTTCTACTTGATTTGCTTATCTTCGAACGTGATTATTTATGCTTGCTCTGTTGCACTAACATCTTGTCATTCGAGTCGCAGGACGAGAATCGTTACAATGCAGGGAGAGGTTCACATGTTAATCTGAAACGAGCAGAGCGAGCGAGATTGAGTGTTAGCAAAATCCCAGGTATTTTACCCAGGAAGTAATTTATCTTCATATCAGGATGAACAATTAGTGGAACATTCTGTCCTTAAACTTAGTTGGGTTGATCAATTTTAACAATCAAGTGGTGTTTGTCTTCAGCTATTGTTGATAATCTGATAAACAGAACGTTGGCCTGGGAAGATGAAAGGAAGACAATGTTTCTCTATGATGGGGTAAGAATTAAACCATCTGTTTCTTTTGGCATCTGCTGCATAATTTGCATTGGAAAGCTCATTGGTTCATCTTCTTTCAGGCGAGATTGGTGGCTATACTTGAAGACTATAAATTAAGTAGACAGCAGAGAGAAGAGGAGAAGAGGAGACACAGGGTGGGTACTTTTATTTATGTTCTTATTTTGAACTATCAGGTTAGTTCTCTCTTTACTGTCATTTCCTGAAAAGAAAGTGTTTCATTCTCAGGATCAAAAGAAACTCCAAGATATGCTTCTCACTGAGAAGGAAGCTATGTACGGATCTAAACCCAGTCCTCGGAGGAGCAACAGCTTTAGGAAGACGAATGGATATCGAGCGAATGGGAATGGATCAATGACACCCACACCTCGTCGAAACTCTGTTGGTGGAGCGACCCCAGAGCTCTTGACTCCTAGATCATATTCGGGTCGCCAAAATGGATACTTCAAAGAAATGAGGAGGTTGTCTACTGCACCATTGAACTTTGTGGCAATGTCCAGGGATGATACAATGTCATATGCTTCCATTTATGAAGGATCTGACACAGGTTCCCCTCCCCAGAGTTAAATCTCAATGCATCATGGTATGTTATGCTCACTGCTCATTTCTTTTGTTTTAACGTTTCAAGAAGAGGATAAAACATTTCTTTTCATTTCCAATTTCGCTCTATTTGTGAGTGAATTTAGCTTTTAACCAGGAGCTCGTATATCATCTCTGCAGGAAGGATGCAACGGTCACAAACTGGATATTCGTATAGATGAATCAGCAACCTTGTGAATATGAAACAAATTATAAACTGATAGAACGACTCGAAGGAAGGAGTGCGACTAACAGGTCTAGAAGAAGGCTTAAAAGACGGTGTTTTAGTAAGTAGCCAGCCCCCTGTATGTTATAAAATAGGTAGGGACAATAACAGATAAGAAGCTCAAAACCATGCATCTAATGTCTTGTATGTTGAAGAAATAGAAAGATTGATATAATAGGGATTGCGACCACAATGTTCTGTGGATTTTGTTAGTGTTTCATGAGTTCTGTATATATTTATCTTCCTCAAACAAAAACAACCATTTGTTTTAAGATTATTTATCTTTTGGAGATGCATAATAATTCAGGTGTGTTTTAGCCATGCTCTGGTCGATCCCCCTCCCTCGAACATGAGTCAGGACTTGACATGCTCTTTTCCATTTCTACTGATCGCCCCAGACAGGTGCAATCGCAGATAATCAATGGGAAACTACATTATCTAACAAAGCTCGTGATAATGCGAGCTTGCTTGGTCAGGGAGAAAGACACAGGTCTAGGAGGACACTTCAACTTTGCTTCTACGGGAGGATATGTAACAGCCAATATCCAAATCAAGAAAAAGCAAACCAACAACTTCACTCCAAATAACTTAAAGCTTGTTCAACAATTTCTTGGTTTCTGATAAAGCAATTCCAAAAGATCTAAAATGAAATCACCCAATTGTGATTTGAGAGTTTTCAGAACATTGATAACTTAAAGATGTTGTTTCTGTGTTCTTCCTTACCCCTCGTTCACTAATCGTCAACAAGGAGGGGAAAGTGTCACAAACTCCAATAATATCTAGGAAGATCTGATACTAATTTTCAACATGGAACAAAGAACATGAATACTTTAAAAAGGAATCTCAAATAAATGGAAGTTCATCTAGATAAATTTTTTGGTTTGCTTGCACGTATCACATAAGCTAAGGGAAAATAAATAAAAGAACTTCAGTGTCCAAATATTGTAAACAATTATGAAATGTTAATAAAACTCATGAACTACAAACTACCAGCAGAGCTCTGCAGAAGTATACACAATTCAAGCAGACGACGTAACCATTTACTTACCAACAGAATTAGTCTCTCTACCTGATTGTGACGAACTTATTGGTACCATGTCTTGCCCAGTGAGTCCTCAAATCGATTGGGTTTGCAAAATTATAGCCATCAGCTGCTAGTTTCTCGAGTACCTTCTTAAACGCACCCTGACTCATTTTTCTCCCAGCTATCCTCGCACCACGTCTTTTGTCACTCATGGGCAAAGGATAAGTTGATATATTGGTAGTGCAACAAGCAGACTGCCAACCACCACATCCCCATCTGTAACATTGATGAGGAGCTCCAGTGCAGGAGCAGACAGGGATTGGAATACCTGAAATGTCCATATCAATCCCATTTATAACAAGATCAATGTTCTTCTTTGGTGGTTTCACACGCTGCACAGCAGCAGTGCTAGTATCTTTTGGTTTCCTCGGTTTTTTAGCTTTGGGGGTTTTGGGGCCAGCCTCATTACTCTGTCTTTTCTTTGCTTTCCCACCTTCCTTCTTCACTGGAGGCTCTTCAACTCTACTTCCTGCCATTTCATCTCTAGAAGAAGAGGGTGGTTGCAAGATCTGCAAGGAGTGAGCTCCTGAAGTCTCTGGAATAACAGGGTAATTGTGATTGGCAGGTAACATATTAAGAAACCTATCTCTGGGGTTACCTCCCCAATTGTCCCTCACATAGTTCATATGTACCGGAGCTTCAGAAACGACGCAATCCCGAGGATGAAACGATCCATTAGCATTAACCATAACAGAAGGATCACGGCCTGGTAAGTAGTGTTTTATATCCCGCTCAGACATAGTGGACATGAGCTGCAGGCCAAGATGCCCTTTGAAGGACGGCTCATAATATCCCCAATTGCGCATGTTCAATGCATCATCATCCATGAGAACTACATATCAAACATAACATCAATAAGAGAAAAGTCCTCAGGTTTTGAACCTTCCCAATAACCGTATATGGATGGCGATTGTTGAACCACATCATAATAATGGCTTTGAAATGAAGACAAACAAAACAAAGAAAAAAAGACCCAAAACTGGATGGGAAAGGAAAAGGAGAAGTAACAGGACAAGTAAAGAGAAAGGGAACGATGAAAAATTGGTATGGAAAGATCTAGAACACTAATTTTGTAGATCGATCTTGTTTCTAGATATTTGGTGATTAAATAGGATTCCAGATCTATCATTCAATTCAACAGAGACAACGAGAGAAAAAAAAAATTCAATCAAGAAAGTTAGGGTTCGGATCTCATTTCCAAGGTCCTGAACTCGAATATTCGAAGATTACAACCAAATAAAGAAAATAAAGACTTGGTTCTCATTGACAACATGGGAAGCAAAATAGAAGCCCTAAACAGAGATCCAGAACAGTAAAAAAAAAAAAAAAAAAAAAAAAAAAAAAAAAAAAACCGTGGAAGTAAAGAAAACATGAGATCTCAGACATCCATGATGCAGAAATCGGAAGAAATTAGGGTTTCGAAAGCAGGCAAATCCGAAAAAGCACAGATCTGAAGAAAATAATAGAATAGAAATCTGGTATTCACAAAAACAAAAGAAGAAGCAAATGCATATTTATATTGGTTTGCAGATAACAGGCGTAATAGTACAAGAAGGACCCTTATATTCAAACTCGAGAGAGAGAGAGAGAGAGAGAAATAGGAGGGGAGAGAGAAAGAGAAAGGAGGGGAGGGAGAGAGAGAGAGAGAGAGAGAGCTTACTTGGGTGGGTGTAAACGGTTCTTTAGGGTTTTGCCCTTCTGGAGAGAGAGACAGAGACAGAGAGGAGAGAGGAGAGAGGAGAGAGGAGAGAGAGGAGAGAAGAGAGAGGAGAGAGGAAAGAGAGAGAAAGAGAGAGAGCTAAAAATGGGTATCTATCAAAGAAGTAGTTATCGCTTTAAAATAAGAAGAGAGAGGGAAAGGATAAGCAAAGCAAAGTTTATATATTTTTTTATTTCTTATTTATTAACAAAATTAATAATTTAAATAATATTATTATTAATAATATTAAAAAAAAAAAAAAAAAAAAAAAAAAGACAAAAACAAAAACAAAGGGCTATCTACCATGTTGTCATGTTTGGAAGTAGAGGAAATTTTGCACATGAGACAACCCCATATTTATTATTTTTATTATTTTTATTCTCATTTCATGCCCCTCCTCTTCTTTTTCTCTTTCACTTTTAAGCCTATCTATCTATATATATATATATATATTATTTACTTTCTCCATAATTTTTTCTTTGCACAATAAATTATAATAGTAAATTTAAATCTTTGATTGAATAGAAGAGTAAATTTTAAAAATATCCAAGTTCTTGAACTAAATTTAAAAATTATTATTTTAAATGTTCATGAAGGTATATAAGAGTTTAAACTAAATTTATATTCTACTCATATACCAATTAAAAGTTCAAACTAAATTTATATTCTAGTCTATAATTGAAATAATTTTAGAGTCAATATTATGAAGTAATTATTCACAAAGTATGACATATCTAATGAAGTAATGCTTTGATATTAATGGTATAGCTTTAAATATCCACCTTTTGTTATTATGTGATTAGATTGTTTGAATTAGAACAATTTAGGGTCTAAACATTGATTTTGACCTTTCATTTTGTAATGTTGGTGTCATAGTGATGCAATCATAATTCATACATCCCATCTTCTTCATACACCTTTCATTTAGAAACACCTTTTATTTCTGTTGGCGTGCTCTATCATTTCTCAAGAACGGACAACCCCCTTTTCACAGTTTAGGCTACTCCCATTTTGCTCCCTGCTACTACAAGAATCACTTTTGCTTTCTTTTCCTCTAGCTACTAATATGTTTCAATGCACGCCAATGAGACCCTCCAATAAGTTTATGGAATGAGACCCTCCAATAAGTTTATGGAATTGGCTCTAGATCAATGGGATCTTATCATCCATACATAAAAGAATTGATATCATAACATATAAATAGTAAGAACTAGCATTCATGTTCAAACACAAACCTGGAGCATGATCCTACTAACTAAAGCTTCTCTGATAATTAACAAAAGTTCTACAGCAACTTTAGTTTGTAGAATCATGCTCTGTTTTCAAGATGTTTTCACTTGAAAGTCATTCCAGCACTGTCCTTCCAAACTATTTTAGCATACCAGGACGTCTTGCTCCTTTACAAACTCACCATGGTTGATTTGAGAGAGATTCAGAATACCTACCAGAAACCATATGCACATAACAGAGTATTCTAACCACTGTGCATAACCCTTTAATTTTTCCACAAAACAAGTAACCATTTACTTTGTGAACTCTCCTCTAATCCTCCAGTAATCAATCAACTCTACATTTTACAACAATGTTCAGGCAGTTTCCAAAAAATCTCACATCTACCCAATGCATGAACAATAAAGGACTCAATTTGAGATTAAGATAGCCCTGATGATAAAATATTGCAGGATTTCATAACAAACTAGAACAAATTCCAGAAAAGAGTTATACAATGTCATGACGACCAGGCATCAGATCCAGCATTCATGTTTCAACTTCTAATATGTATGCATTACAACAATATAAACCTGCCAAATTCTAAATAATCTAATTCATGAACAAAAAAGAGACTCAAATTAATACATTGTTGTTATTCAAATTTGAAGTACTCGGGAATGAAAAGGTTAAATGATAATTAGATAACTGATCCAAGACAACGATTGAAAGAAAAAAAAAAACATTAAAAAAACAATCCAATAAATCACGAACTACTACTACAAAGCGAATCAGGATTGAAGAGGATGGAAATTTCCAAAGTTCATGAAGCCATAAACTATCAAGAGCAAAACTTACCAGCTAAAGACACTCCAAGATTGCTGCAAAAGGCCACAGATATATATACATGTAAAACAGACTCAGCACTCTACCATCATACCTTGCTAATCTACCTGATAGTGACAAACTTGTTGGTCCCATGCCTTGCCCAATGGCTTCTTAAATCAATTGGGTTAGAGAAGTTATAGCCTTCAGCTGCTAGTTTCTCCAAGACCTTCTTAAAAGCACCTTGACTCATTTTTCGACCAGCAATTCTTGCACCTCGCCGCTTCTCACTCATGGGCAAAGGATGAACAGATAAGCTTGTGGTACAACAAGCTGATTGCCAGCCACCATATCCCCATCTATAACACTGGTGAGGAGTTCCAGTGCAAGAGCATACAGGAATTGGGATACTTGATATGTCCATATTAAACCCATTTATAACAAGGTCCAGCTTCTTTTTTGGTGCCTTCACCTGCTGAACTGAAGGATCATTATTCTTGGGTTTTCGAGGCTTCTTTGGATTTGGGGTTTTGGGAGCACCTCCATTCTGTCGTTTCTTCGATTGTTTACCTCCCTTCTTCACAGATGGTTCTTCAATCCTAAGGAGCATTTCATCCCTTGATGTGTCGTGTGGCTGTAAAATTGGCAAAGGTTGCGGGGCTGAAGTTTGTGCAAGCAGAGAATAACTTGTATTGGGAGGTAACATATTGAAAAACTTGTCACTTTGATGATTCATCCAACCATCCCTCGCCCAGTTTGTTGGTACTGATGCTTCAGAAACAACAGACTCCCGTGAATGAAATGCTCCATTAATGTTAACAATAGCAGAAGGGTCGCGTCCAGGAAGAAAATGCTTCACACCTCGCTCAGCAATTGTGGATATGAGCTGCAGACCGAGAGGCGGTTTCAAGGATGGTTCATAGTAACCCCAATTACGCATGTTCAACGCATCACCATCCATTGGAACTACAGAGGCAACACAATAAGCAGAGATTAATTACACTTTAGACTCGAGAAACTCCCATGTCCAAAACATATCAGCCATAGCATATGAGACCAAGAGAAACCTTAAAAAAAAAAAAAAAAAAAAAACAGGGGCATCAACTTGAATCACCCAAGAAATAAAAAGAAAATAGAAAATGAGGGGGAGTAAGTGGATATCATAAAAATAGCATAACTTCGATATTCCCAGGAATTAAAAAACTGGTCAGCAGCCCTGCAAAGCACCTAAAAAACACGGAAGTAATCATCAAACACAACAGTGAGCATTATATATTAATTCCAACAAGATCTCGATAGCCAAAATGGGTGGATTTAACACCACACTTTCGATTCAAAGGTCCGAAATAGGAAATTCCAGTACCCCACCAACAAACTAAAGATTGGGGGGCGTTTCTATCTAATTAAAGTCCCTCTTCAATACATACATGGCAAAAAGAAAAAACAAATCAAGGGCAAACATAAAGATTTCCGCCATAAACCCTAGAAAGAAGCGAAATTAGAGATCCAAAATTGCGATCATAGGATTACACAAACCAAAATCAGGGATTAGAAAACACAATGGAATAAGGCGTCCTAAATCAGAGTTCATCGGAAGTGAAAAAGAATAAAAAAATAAAAGAGGATATAGAAGAAGAAGAAGAATAAAGAACAAATGGGGAAAATAGCAATATTTATATGAGAATGTCAGTGATGGGCAAAGACCACACAAAGGACCCCAGAGAGAGAGGGAGAGAGGGAGAGAGGGAGAGAGAAAGAGAGGGAGGAATGAGAGAGGAGACAAAGACAGGGAGAGAAAACTTACTGGGATGGGTGTAAACCACACTTTAGGGTTTTGACGGATGAGAGAGAAACTGAGAAGGAGAGAGACGAAAAGGAAAAGGAAAAGGAAAAGGAAAAGATGAGAAAAGTGAGTGAAAAAAAGAAAGGGATTATTTATTTATTTACTTCTTTATTTATACCCAGAGGCAGTCAACTCTGCCATCAAAAATTTACTAAACAAATCCTTTGTATCTTAACTTATTTACCCTTTCTTTTTCTTTTTTTTTCTTTTTTTTTTTTTTTATTATTACTGTATTTATTTTGCAATCTCTACGGTAAATACTTATGAGATGGAGGGTATTTATATAACAAAAACAAAAAATACTAATTTACTCTATTCAAAAGTTCTCTCATCTCTCATGTTGTTGTTGTTCTATTTGTTTCGACATATTTCGATCGTGCCCAATTTACAACGTTTGGTATCAGAGCTAGGATGTCGAAACAAATGTCGTCACCACACACAGTTGTCGGAAGAGATGTAGCAACGATAAGGAGCGAAGGAGCGGAATGGAGGGGGAGTGTAACGCTTTAGTACCTATTACTAATCAAGAGTAACTATGCAGCATGATCCATGATCGATAAAGATGCATGTTAACTTATAGACACAGGGCGTGTGGGACACCATCAAGCATGGTGACATTAAGGAGCGTAAGGATAGGATGACTCTTGCCGCCATCTACCAAGCAATCCTGGAGGACGTTCTTGTCTTATTGGTAGAGGACTCAGCAAAAACAGCGTGGGAGATGCTATAAACAATACATGTGGGTGTGGAACGTGTCAAGGAAGCAAAGGTGTAGACCTTGAAGAGTGAGTTCGAGGCTATCCGCATGAAAGATGGTGAGTGAATAGACGACTTTGCCATGAAGTTGACGACGATCGTTAGCGGCATCCGTTCATTTGGCGACGTGGTAGAGGAGATCTCCATCGTAAAGAAGTTCCTTCGAGCAGTTCCCCCAAGATCCATGTAGATTGTTACCTCCATCGAGCAGTTCGGCGACCTTAAGAACATGACGGTTGAGGAGATTGTTGGTCATCTTAAAGTTCATGAGGGGACGAAAAAGAAGAATGCAAATGACTCTTCTTTTTCAGGTTGGAGCGGACGTGGCAGCCATAACAAAGAAAAAGGAGGTCGTGGACGTGACCGCGAACGTGGTGGCAGAGGAGGCCTTGACAATACCTTACAAACCCATGAAAATGTCAACCCTCGAAAGGACAAGAGTATGATCAAGGGTTACTCTAGTATAAAATACTGGCATTATGCGGCAGAGTGTTGCAACAAGGAGCGATGAGGAGACAAACCGTATGTTCACGGATGATGAAGAGCCCACATTGATGTTGGCCGAGAAAACGCCAACGTGTTAATGCTCAATGAAGAAAAGGTTATGGCAAACCCCTCCATAGATGGAGAAGACCAAGTGGAGACCATGGTACCTAGACAACGAAGTGAACAACCACATGACCGGAGATCGAGCAAAGTTCAAGAAATTTGATGAGAAGTTTACTGGAAACTTGAGGCTTTACAACCGATCAATTGTACCAATCCAAGGAAAATGATCTATCTTGTCCCTCTTCCTCGTTTTCGGGTCGCCCGCACAGCCCGCACCACTGAAGACAAACGTCAGGCCACTCTCACCGCCGCTGTTGTTGTCCAAAGCCACCTGCGTTCGTTTTCTCTCTCCCTCTCTCTCTTTCTCACCCTCTCCGCTAATACAACTCCGCCACAAACCATTGTCAACCCCCTGTCGTTCGTTGCCACCATTGCGATGCCAATCAACTTAGTCATTACCGCCGGTCTTTGTGTGAGTCACTAGGAAGAGGAACGACTAGCAACTACAACGAAGAAGGAGACCTAGCCCACATTCGATCCGACCCAAACCCAAGCATGCGCTCCAGCAACTGCCGTCCGACCTGACCCGTTGGCTCAGTTGACGTGTCAGCCCAAATCTGCACGCCCCAAACCCAGACCGCATGCCCCAAGCCCATTCGCGCCAGCCCACTGTTATTTGATCGGTTCGCGCCTGATTCGTCCGGTAACGCTTGGTTTGAGTCGGTTCGACCCGATCATGACCGATTCTCGCCCAGTTCGCTTACATACCCCGACTTTGATCGGTTCAACCTCTATATTGACCGATTCAACCATAATTACCGGTTCAACCTCTATATTGACCGATTCAACACTAATTAGACCGCTTTAGAGTGTATTCTTCAGAATTAGCTTGATTTAAGGGCACTTTTAAATACATCTAAATAGGAGTAATTATGTGTATTTCATGAGATTTATGCGTAACTTTACCTATCCTTAAGGAGTCAAATAACTCTAGAACGAGTTTAGAGCTAATTCACTGCCATCGAAGTAAGTTAACTATGACAACGTTTGATGCATGGTTTTCCATAGATTTTGAGCCTATTTTCTTGGAGATCTCAAATTTAAATTAAGCATCTTTTCTACATTTTCGGTTAGAATTTATAAACTCAACATGTTTACGGTTTTAAAAATTTAGAGAGAGAACCATTGTGTAGTCGAAGAGAATTTAACCCAAGATGTTTCGAATTAAAATCCAAAACTCATCGCTTCTTCCTCCATCCATAGGGATAAAATGGTGCCAACAGTTTATCACGGAAGAAATGACTCACCCAACCAAGATCACTAACTAATACTAATATAATATTAATAGAATAGAAAAGAAATACCTTTTTTAATATACTTTCTCTAACTCCATTGCTATTACGTGCTTTACACAATCAATTGGATCATAGAGATATCTTTTCAACACAACATCAGTCATGAAAAGAATCTCAGAGACTCAACAAAAGAGAAAGACAAGAATCTTTCCAATTTCCAACTTCAAAATAGTACACATTTTAAGGTAAATAGTAAAGAGAAAACATTGTGGTATCACATGGTGAGGTTGTGGGCATTAAATGGGAGCAGTGAGTTGTGTTAAATCATAGATACATATGTGTATGAATGTTGTGGTGTGCAAATGAATGAGGTTCACTCTGCTTGTGTTGTTTCTTATTGTCTCTGATTTTGACCTTTTATTTCTTTAGTATGTACGTAGAATTTGGGTGAGCTTTTCAATGCATGAACAGAACCACCACCAATAATTCCATACGCATAAAATACAATACCCAAATATATACAAACGAAAAGCAAAACGTTACGTAATTTGTCAGAGGACAAAAATCTATCTCTTCAACGAATAAAATCGATCAAAATTGACCCAAGAATTGGATGTGTTATGTTACTTTCGTTTTGTTGTGTGTTTGTATGTTTATGTCATGTGTTTCTTGGTTTTGATGTATCTTTTAACTTGGAAAGAGATTGTACCTCTACCACCCTAAAATTTGCTCGGTTATATATACGTCTTTAGATTTGAATTTTTAATATCGTAGTTGATAATGTGTATAAGCTATTGAGTCATGCTTAAGTTGACATATGCAAGTTGTGACATTTGAGTAAATGAGTGGTCCACGAATGAACCGATACCATATCCAAATGAGAACGATCATGAGGATAAAATGACTAGGGAAGGGTTAAAACAATTAAAAGTTACTATCCATACTGCTAACACATATTGTCCTTTTTGGACTTTCAAGGGATCTCACAATCCATCCACCCCCTTGGGAGTCCAGAGTCCTCGTTGGCAAGCACCGATGTAGGATCTCACAATCTACCTCCTAGGGAGTCCAGAGTTCTCATTGGCATACTTTAAAACGCGTCTATTACGGAGATGTTTTTGTTAGATGAACACGACTCTCCACAATGGTATGATATTGTCTACTTTGAGCATAAGCTCTCGTAGCTTTGCTTTCCGCTTCCCCAAAAGGTCTCATTCCAATGGAGATAATAATTCTTGATTATAAATCCATGATCATTCCCTAAACGAGCAATATGTGACTTTCATACAAAAGTTTTCACACCCTTTTAAGAATGTACCTCTCCAACCAATTTAAGATCTCACGGACTCAATCATAGAAAAGTTCAAAACTAAACGTGTTTTGATTAGAACAATTCTATATTGGGTGACCTTTCACGAACTTTCCCACAAAGCATGTGAATGAAGACAAAAATATGTTAAAAGAACCTATATTGTTCTAGGTGGATAGTCTATACTCTTAAAAGCAATAAGTAAGATGTTGATAGTAGATAGTTTTCACTATTTGAAGCAAAAAGGAAGTAATAAGATCACTTTATAAATAAACTTGGTTTAGTAGACCGGTAAGTCATTAAACCCCAAACCCTAAACCCTAATCGTTATATACCATTTACAAATCTAGGTGGGTTAAAGCAAAGATTTTTGACAGGATTTTAATTAGGAGGGGGCAGGAGGGCACGTTGGGTTATCAGAGCTGAGCTTACCCAACAAAAAAAAAAAAAAAAAAAAAAAATGTTATGTCAGCCTCTCTTTCTTTGTGTCTCATAATTCATTTTTTGAGACAGTACAGCAGACAGAGACCCAAAATTTCAAGGAAAACAAGGATGAAAATTCCTCACAGCTACAGAAAACAAGCAATCTGAAACAAACAAACAAACAGACAAACAACAAATGAGAGAGAGAGAGAGAGAGAGAGAGGTAAATGTTTGGTTTTGAAAAGTGTTGTTTTCTTTGGTTGTTCTTGTTTGTGTGCGATCATTAAATGAGAGGGTTTAATATGATTGATTTTCAGTGCGACTGTGTTGTTGAAGGACACCGCCAAAGATGCATTTCTTCGGATACCAACAACGGCGTTCAGACAAAACTCTCCCTTACCTTTCTTTTTCCAATCAAAACTCCCTCTTTTTTCTTTCTTTTTCATTCATTTATGTCATTTCACCTAATTTCTGCTGCACTTTCTTTCATTTGCTTATCCCATTATAATTAATGCCCCAATAAGATTGGGTTTAACACTTCAAATACACCGTTATCAAATATCCTCATCTTTAAACTGTATCTACTAGGTAGAGTTTTTCATATTCTTGTTCTCCTCTTCAACTGACGTGGGATCTTACAATACACTCCAATGTCGTCGCTTACCCTCGTTCCTCTCCAATCGATGTGGGATCTCACAATCCACTCCCTTCGACGCCCAAAGTCCTCTCTAGCACACCACCCAGTGTCCACCTCCTTCACGGCCCAAAGTCCTCGTTGCAACACTGCCCGGTGTATGACTCTCATACCATTTGTAACAGTCAAACGCTAGCATATATTGTCCTCCTTGGACTTTCCCTCTTGGGTTTCCCCTCAACGTCTAATGATAGGGTTTCACACCTTTGCCAAGAATGTTTTATTCCTCTTCCCAACTAACGTCCTTCTTGACACTCGTTCCTCTTTTCAATCAATGTGGGATTTCGCCTTGCGTTTTTAGCTCCAAATTAAATATATATATATATATATATATTTTTTGGTCTGTCTCAACTATTAACTCAACTAGTTAAGATCACAACTCTACCAAAAGGTTAGATGTTCAAATCTCCATCTTCACCTATAATTATGTGATGTTCAACGTTGATTGGGAGGATAACAAACCACCGTTTATAAGGGCGTAGAAATTTTCTCCTAGCAGACGCATTTTAAAGCCTTGAGTGAAAGCCAAGAAAGGACAATATCTGCTAGCAATGGATGTGCGTCGTTTACAAACTAATTGGGTCAAAAAATTATTATATTCCCCCTTTGTTGTAAAGCCATTAAAAAGAATTGTTTGTTTTTTGAACAACATGGACGCTTATAATAGAGGGAAAAAGAACTTTTTCCTTTTTTAGTTTTTAAAAGGAAGGAGGAAAATAATAGAGGAAAATAAAATTAGAATATAAGAGATATATTGTAAAGTTAGGGGTAGGGTAGGTTCAATTAAACAATTAATTTGGGGTTTAATTAATGAAGTTTTGATTAAGACAAAAGTGAAAAGTGTAAGTGTGTTTTTGTTATAATTAAAGTTGTTTATTAGATTTGGAATCCAACACACTTGGGAACCATGATTATGTCCTAACCCTTTTTTTTCTTTAAATTATTTTCCACTTCTTTCCAGCTCAACAAAATTAAAGTTTAGTTTTTTTTTTTTATGTGTATATATTCTAAGTCAAACTCTTATTTGTTTTGTATTTTTAATTTGATTAAGAGCGGGTGTTTGTTCGAGATGATGCTCGAAGCAAAATGTGTCAGAAAGATCGATGGTTTAATGCAATTAGCAAAAGTAGCGATCTTACTTGATGACATCCTTTAGCCATCATCCACTTTGAGTTGAAACTAGTTCTTGAATTCTCTCGGAGTTGCTACGAGCGCATTATTGTTATGAAAATGAGTTGTAATCTTTCGTTGATACTATAATAAATAATTATAATCATGACTTTAGTTAGGCATTTTTTTTTCATTTATCGAGTCTCTAACAATGTTGCGCTATTGTTCTTGAAATAAAAGTAGCGATCTTTTTTCTTGTTAAATATTGTAAAAGACACTTGAATTCGGATCCTATCTCGATACAAAAGGTTAACAAAATAAAATATTTAGAAAAGTGGTAAGTACTAAAGAAAAGAAACTTTTAAAAAGATAAAAGTTATAAAAAAGAAAAGTATAAAAGTTAAAATAGCTAAATTAAGAATATTCTAATTATTCCTTTATTTTATTTAGATTTGTAAACTTTTCAAACTTCTAAAATTATTTCTATACATTAAAAAGAAAAGAAAAAACTATTTTTAACCCTTAATATTATTTGGTCACCTAATTCATCTCCATACCACAATTATGCATTTGATAAGAATTTAAAATTATTTTTAAAAAATTTAAACATCAACCCGTAATAATGTTTGATTAATCCACACACCTAAATGGTGTGAAAGTTATTTTATTTATAATTAAATAAATTACATGGACGTGAAAAACATAATGAGTGAAAATAACAATAAATGGAGATATTTGTCTTGTAATAAAATATCAAATATGATATATAGATGATAAACTATAATTTATTATTAAATATCCTTAACAACCCAAAATAAGTTCATATGATGTCTTCAAACTAAAATACAATAAATATATATATATATATATATATATATATATATATATATATATATATATATATATATATATATATATTATCGATTTGAGTTTGGTTGAACTTTTAGAAAATTGAAAAATTCGAGTTGATTCATAAATTGACATTATGTCTTATGACTTATTAATATACGATATCCAAGTGGTATGAGATTTTAATTATTAATATAACATGTACTATATATATATATAAAAGTATGATTTTAAAAAAATAATTAAAATAAACTCAACAATTCAACCCAATTCAACCCAACCAAATATAAGGTTAGGTTGGAACTCGAGTTGCTCGAGTCACTCATCCAACCAGTTCAAAATTTCAAATTAATCTAAAAGATTTTCTCAATTTAAACCGACCCAATTTGTGTAAACCCATACAAACCAAACTATATATATATATATATTACAAAAAGTAGAAAGAAAGAGGCTTTATGTATTTTTGTTATGAAAAAAAAAATAAAAGAAAGAGAAAAAAAGAAAAGGGGCCCGAGACATGTCACTGGGTGATGAGGCAGCCCCATCCTCCCAATTATCTCCTGTTATCATCTTTTTTCCCCTCTTCATCTCACCCTTTATCATACACAAAACACAAAAGCCTTTTACACACACACACACACACCTTCACATATTTCAATTCATTCTTCTTCTTCATCATCATCATCATCAACACCTCCCCCCATGTTGAAACCTTCTTCTTCTTCTTCTTCTTCTGCAGCAGCAGCAGCAGCAGCCTCAGCAGCATCCACACCTTATTCTTCTGCTGCCCCTCCTCTTCCTCCTCCTCCTCCTCCCAATTCCGACCATGGCCTCACCACCAAAAGAAAAAGAAGACCCGCCGGCACTCCAGGTAAAACACTAAACAAATTCAAATTCAAAATCAAATCCAAACCCAATTTCAATCTTCTATTTTAACCAAACCCCACCAAATAAAAATCGCATCTTGAATTCATTTTCTTATTAGATCCGGATGCTCAACTCGTTTCATTCATTTTCTTATTAGATCCGGATGCTGAAGTCGTTTCCTTATCCCCCAAAACCCTTCTCGAATCCGATCGCTACGTTTGTGAGATATGCAACCAAGGCTTCCAAAGGGATCAGAATCTCCAAATGCACCGCCGCCGCCACAAAGTACCTTGGAAGCTACTCAAGAAGCCACACACGGTGGATGCCATCAAAAAAAAGGTCTTTGTTTGCCCCGAGCCGACATGTCTCCACCACGACCCTTGCCATGCCCTTGGTGACCTCGTTGGCATCAAAAAACACTTCCGCAGAAAACACAGCAACCAAAAGCACTGGGTTTGTGACAAATGCTCTAAAGCTTATGCTGTTCATTCCGATTTCAAAGCTCACCTCAAAACCTGCGGCACCCGTGGCCATTCCTGTGATTGTGGCCGTGTCTTTTCCAGGTCCTCTCTAAATTTTCCACTTTTTTAATGCATTAATCATTCAAATTTCAACTCTTTTTTCACTTTCAATCTCAACCCTAATTCACTTTAGAGTGGAGAGCTTTATAGAACACCAAGACGCTTGCAATATCCGCCAGATGAGGTCCGATCAGTGGCAGCTCATGCCATTATCACTCCCATTACTACAAACCGCTAATCCACTACGAGGGTTTCCAATTTTATCATCAAACAAAGACCATGATCTCAACCTCCATCTCTCTTCTCCAAGCTCCGCCTTTTTGAATCTCTCAATTGGGTCCAACAAGGAGCCGAATGACAAGCGTCAGCTCGAGCTCGCAATCGAGGAGAAAGCATACGCAGACGAAGCAAGACGAGACGCGAAGCGACAAATCGAAATCGCCGAGGTTGAGTTTACCAATGCCAAAATGATAAGGCAGCAAGCTCAAGCGGAATTGGAAAAAGCAAGGATCTTGAAGGAAGAAGCCACCCGGAAAATGAGCTCCACCATTATGGAAATCACTTGTGAAACTTGTCGGTTACATTTTCACATGAGCTCTGTCGCAGCAGCCGAAGAGACCTCGCTCGCCATCAGCTACATGTCGTCTGCTACGACAGAAGGTGACGGAGAATGAAATTCATTAAAAAGAGATTCAGAGTCATCAATTTTCATAATCATCTCGTCTCGTAAAATATGAACTAAGTTGAACAATTACATTGGAGGGTGGGTTTGGTTTATTATTATATATGCGATGATTATTGCAGTGTCTCGAGAAATGAAAGCCATGAGAACTTATATCTGATGATTACTAAGAAAGGGTCGTTTTTGTTAGATTGAAACGGGATGTTAAAACAAAATTGGTAAAGGAATGATGGACCCATATATCATAAATGGAGGAAATGAATGAGGGGTTTGAATATGTGTATTGATATATAGTATGCTTGTTTTTGGGACCATTGGTAATGTATTAAAGGAAAAGGTTATTTTAATTTTGTAGAGAAAGAATTATAATAATAATAAAAAAAAAAGACAGAGAAATGTGTTGGGTCGTTTTCATAGCATTTGTGTTCCTTTGTAAAACGTAAATGGGTATTAAAAAACCCACCATGTTTTTCAGTGCCACAGTTGCTTTTCCTCATGGCTTACTCACTCTTCAAATTAATCTAACAAAACAAACATACATCTTTTCCCTTTTGGTAACATTCGTATTAAAGACAATAATACTCGTATACGCTATTCTTTAAGTCCTTGAGCGGGTATTTGACGTGCAAGTTCGATATTTAGTGTCACAATCACATTTCTGCAATAGCGGGACAACGATTGTGCGACACTTGTTCTAACCTAGTGAAATTCAAACTTCGCTGACAATGTTGGTGTATGCTCGAGCTTCGAGTCATGTTTGAGAGGAATATTCGTGAACGAGGAAATAGGTTGAAAATAATTTAAAGAAAATAATGTTATAAGCTAAAAGCGAGTAGACGACAACACCGACTTTGACAACATATAACCCAGATTTGAAGATTTGACAACTAATAACATTCCCCTGTAGTATATTTTGGGTCATTTTAGCCCTAGTGGATGTAAACATTATTTTGGTGAACGATTATACACCTTCGTATTGACATAACATGATAGAGTAAAAGTCTATCTAATATGAAAACATGTAAAAGGGGTTTGGAATAGGCATGCGGTCACGGGCAACACGTCCTGGACAAGCATGGTGAGGCATTTGACATGTGGCCACAAACAAGACGCCTTGTGCAACTATGACTGTGACACTTAGGATTCGAAATCCAGATTTTGTATCTAATGACCTCAACATTCCCTTAAAGACGTAGTCACATTGCTTATTTTTCGCTTCTGAAAGTGTAATGGTTCGTAATTAAAATAAAGTAGGTTTGTAATTATTGTTTTTTTTAAGCTTCTTCGTGATTTTAACTGCAACCAAAAGTAAAGGAATATAAGGAAACAACAAAGCAAAGAAGAAGAAGAAGAAGAAAAAAAAAGGAGAGAGAAGAAAAGGGTTTGGGTTTTTCAGTCTCTCTTTTGAATTTACTTTTTTGGGACCATATGTCTTCTTTTTACTTTTTTTTTTTTTTTTTTTTTTTTTTTTTTTTTTTTTTTTTTTTACATTTTCAACCCCGAAGTAAAATTAAACTTACCCTTTACATCATAGTCCTCTAGAATTTTCTTATCCCTTCCTCCTTCCACAATGTCACAATCTTATTCTTACGAGATGCTTGTAAGTAATTATGCTACAGAGAGTAAATCAGCTAACTTCAAATTACCCAAATCTCTGGAGTTAAGAAGAGATTTTAGAAACTGAGGCAGAGAGAGATTTTAGAAAGAGAGTTCGAAAGCAAGAGGGAGAGAATTGAAGAAAACAATGTTACATGCTACTAAGCAAATAAGACAATACAATGACTTAGATAACATATAACTCCGATTAAGAAACATTGACGACTAGTCAGAGACATTTCAAGTTTACCAAGCATAGACATAATTCTAACGAAAAATCACACTTAGAAAAATACAATAAGAAACTATATTATCATGAAAACGGTAAAGGAAAGCAATAAAGTGATACAACATAAGGGGCTTAGCATGCATCGAGCATGCGACCATAAGTAATACACATTGAACAAGTATGACCATGACACATAGTACTACTTTAAAACTTTTATTATTTTTTAAATACATAAATAAATTAATAACTACGAACCTCGAGAAGTTACCTTATATTGTAATATATATGAATATAGTTGTCTGCACACACGAATGTCCTATTCATTAATAATATGTTTGAAAATAATTCTAAAATGGTTAAAATTTATTTTCCTTAGATTTGAAATCAGCAAACATATTCTTAATCATTATGATTTTTTTTTATATTTCAAATTAAAAATGAAAATGCCACGTAGACGCGTGTTAAAAATAAGGGATGATGTTTGTACAAAGAAATGCATATTAATTTTGAGGTTGGTGAGACTATAATAATAATATATTAAGAAATGCCATAATAAAAATTTAAATACTAAAATTTATTTGAGCAAAAAAAAAAAAGAAGAATTATAATTTCCCTTTCTTTTTGGTTTATTGTCAAATAAAATACACTACACTAAAAAAAATTAATAGTTAAACATAAATATGAATAATTTATTTATTTAATTTTAGTACAAAAAATCAATATTATAATATTTGTACTTTGAAAAGTAAATGGAGTATTATATTATAATTAAAAAAAAAACATATCGCAACAATTTAACGGTCATAAATATTATTAAGTTAAACCCAATTTCAAAAAAAAAAAAAAAAATTATAATGTTAATAAATGAGATAACCATACACATTCATTTATTAAAATGAAAATATAACATTATTTATTTATTTTGTATGATTGGAGTAATTAAAAAAAAAAAAAAATTGTAGCTTGGTAGGTTGCAGGCAATGAAAGAGGTAAAAAAGGCTTTTGAATGGCACAGTGGTAACGCACGCACTGTCCTTGGAGGGCTCCTTGAGTGTCCTTAGTGGCCTCGCCATACACACCCAAAGATTCCTATCCCACTCCCCATCCAACCACTTTTTCTTTTCTTTATAAGTTTTTTCTTTGATTCGGGTCAACTCGAGATCTCTGTGCTATGAATTTGAAATCGAACCAAGTCAATTTGGGTTCAGAAAAATTAACCCAATTTAATTTGAAATCTAATCCAATCCCTGTAATTTGAATTTGATTGGTCTGGATTGCAGTGTGAAGATAAAGCATATCGGAAGAATTGGTGTTTGTATTTGAGGATAGTCTGTGGGATGAACTTACAATTTTAAAGATTCCCTCCCAATTTCTTACAAACATTTCAATATCTATCCTTTCAAAATGCAGATGGGAGTTCATTGTGGATTTTGAGAGCCCAATCTCCAATCTATAAAGAGAGGCTTTATGTTGACCGTGTACGGTCTCTAAGAGCCCACCATTCACATGGCTGAGTTTGTTCTGTTTTTCTCTAGATTTCTATTTTCTGTTTTTGGATTATAATCATAACACAAACCCAAGAGTGAATGAGTGTGTAGAAACTTATTAAAAGCTACTAATGGCTTCTCTCAATCCAACTGTTTTTCCTTTGAAGATTGCTGAATTTTCTGTTTAATATGATCTTCCCATATTTGGGTTTTTGGTTTGGTTTGGTTTGGTTTAAACTTCTTACTAAGGCTGCTACAATGTTATTGATCACCTTCTGTTTGATGAAATGCCTAGCTCAATTTCTGAAGGTTTTTGTCCCATCTTTTATTTGAAACTGTATTATAACTTGCTTTTTTGTTTTTGTTTCGATCAGTAATGGAGATAATGGTTGTAACAAAAGAAGAATTGAATACAAGTAACTCTTCACAGCTGAAGAACAAATGTTACAAAGCTCAGATTTAGTAAACAAAAAACCTGATTCAAGCACTGTTGCTGCTTCCATTGGTTGATCCAGGCATCAATTCTCGCAGCATGGCCACCACCTGCAACATGTTAGGCCTTTTGGAAGGAAACTCTTCTACACACCGAAGAGTTATCTCCAAATATCTAACCATTTCTTTAACCTCTTCTGCTTCTGATTCATCGCTTGCTTTGGTTACCGACAGCAATTCTGGATCAATCACTTCCATTTGTTTTCCATCATTTACTTTCATTTTCACCCATCCCACTAAGTTGGTGTCCCCGAAATCCTCCTTATCCGTTGGTCGTTTCCCTGTCAAGAGTTCTAACAGGACGACACCGAATGAATAGACATCGCCTTTTGCCGTGCACCTGAAGCTCTGGTAGTACTCAGGAGGGACATAACCAGGAGTGCCTGCAAGTGTGCTTACACTCAGATGAGTGTCAAGAGCACTTATCAGCCTAGCCATTCCAAAATCTGAAACTCTTGCTTCTAAATCATGGTCCAGGAGTACATTGCTTGACTTCATGTCTCTATGTATTATGTGTGGAATGCAGTTGTGATGTAGGAAACAAAGTCCTTTCGCAGCACCTCTAGCAATCTTTTTCCTTTCATCCCATGTTAGAATTCTTCTGTCCTGCATCTTTACTCTTCCGTGAAGCATCTCTTCTAGGCTACCAAACTCCATGAACTCATACACTAGAAGCCTCTCCTCCCCTATTTTACAGTAACCCAAAAGAGGTACTAAGTTTCCATGTTTGATCTTTCCTAAAGTTTCCATTTCCGCCATGAATTCACGGTCTCCCTGGCAACTAAGACGTATCAGTTTCTTGATTGCAACACTCGATCCATCCTTTAGCGTTGCCTTAAACACTTCACCGAACCCGCCACTCCCGATGAGACTTTCGGCTGAGAAGCCATTAGTAGCTTCAATCAGTTGGGAGAATTTGAGTTTCCTTAGTTGTCTTTGGAAAGTTGCCACATTGATACTCAATGGCTCTTTCTCTTTGTCAATTTTCCATGTAGTAGGAGCATGTATTGCTTGTAAACTATTGAGCATCTTCACTTCCTCTGCTTCTTTTCGTCTTGTCCTCATGGCAATAGCCCATACAATCAAAATGCAGACACTGGCAATGGAAATAAGAACACCTAAAACAATACTGTTAACCCATGACCCTACTTCTGCCTTTGTTCTTCCTTTTCCAGGCTCAACATTAGGACTTGTCAGTGGCTGGTCCTCACTCTGGCATTCAGGCAAGGGAACTCCACAAAGTCCTGGATTGTTTGCATACTGACTTGCAGGCAGTGTACTGAGCTGCCCCCTTGATGGAATTCTCCCCGTTAGTTCATTGTAAGATAGATCAATTTGAACTAAGAATGATAAGTTTGAGAATGAATCTGGAATATGACCCTGCAGTCTGTTATGTGATGCATCAAACACACCCAAGTTCTTTAAGCGGCCGAACGAGGTCGGAATCTCTCCAGAAAGTTGGTTGTGTGATAATTCAAGAACCTGCAAGGCAACCATATCTCCAAACTCTTCTGGTATTCTCCCACGAAGCTCATTGTAAGAAAGATCCAAGTACTCCAAAGTTTGGTACTTTGTAAACAGACTTAGAACCGGACCAGAGTACAGTCTAGTGAAATCACAGGTCTTTAGTGTTGGTTCCTGCTGTAGTCTTTCAGGTCTAATTCCAGCAAACTCCAACAAACCCCCAACTCCTTTACACGAATTCCCAACATTTCGGACGAATACTAAAGTGTTTCCAGAAAGAATCCCATTCAATGACTTGGCTCCAAGCTGCCTTCCAAGTCTAGGAGGGATTTCCCCTGTAAGCTTATTGCTGTTTAAATCCATCCAAACTAAAGTGCTGCAGTTTGCCAACTCTCCTGGTATCTGACCACTTAAGCTATTGTTCCCGAGTTGCAGCACAGCCAGCCTTGACAAAAGACCAAACTCTTTTGGGACTTCACCATTGAGTTCATTACTAGTGAGTGAAACCCATTCAAGATTGCTACAACTGAACAATTCAGTGGGGATTTCGCCACTTAAACGATTATTATTCAGTATAAGATCCTTCAAGCTTCTACACTTCCCTAATTCTGGTGGGATTTTCCCTTCTAAGCTATTGAACCATGCTATCAACTGTTCAAGATTCTGAAGCCTTCCAAGTTCTGCAGGTATGGAGCCATTCAGATAGTTTAGACTAAAATCAATTGTCTTTAACTGTGAACACAACGAGAGTTCTGGTGGGATTCCTCCTATGATGAGATTGTCTGGCATTTTCAGTTCCTGGAGTGATTCAGCTCCTGGGCATATATCTGGTGGGATTAAACCAGAAATTCTATTGGAACTTAAGTCCACAAGCTGAAGTTTCTTGCAGTGAGATATGGATGAAGGCAATGATCCAGAGATTATGTTATTACTCAATAACAAGCTCTGTAAAGAGACAAGATTCTTGAAGATGGCATCTGGTAAAGGACCAGATATGTTGTTGTTTGAAAGATCCAGAATCTGAAGGGAAGAACAAGCAGAGAAGGAAGCAGGAATTACACCAGAAATGTTGTTGTAACAAAGCTTTAGTTCTTGAAGTGAATTGCAGGCATTTCTCCAATCAAAAGGGAGCCAACCAGTGAGCTGGTTATGAGATAGATCCACCCTTTGTAAACTACTGAGTTTCCCTATAGATCCTGGGATTTCCCCACTGAGAGAATTGTATGACAAACCAAGTGTTTGCAGATTCGTGCAGTTCGAAATCGAACTCGGAATCGAACCAACGATTTGATTAGCTGAAAGTTCAACTCGCAACAAAGAATTGCAAGAATTCTCATGAATTCTCAATCCTGAGATGGACCCTGTTAGATTGTTGTAAGAGAGATCAAGATCTTGAAGCTTATTAGCATTGAGCAGAAGATTTTCAGGCAGAGAGGCAGTCAAGTTGTTGAATGAAAGATCCACAAACACAAGATTTGGACAGCTTGAGAAAAGACTATCAGGCACACGACCTACAACTTTGGCAAGAGAGAGCTCAAGTTGCTGCAAATTATAAGGAAGTTGAAGCAAAGTGGTTGAGTTTATAGTGAAAGAATTTGTAGACAAGTTCAAAGACAACAACATATCCATAGAAGACAGAGGATCAAAATAAACATTCCCTGCAAGATTACAGCCGCTCAGATCAAGAGCAACCGCTCGTCCAGATTGGCATGAAACTCCATACCAAGAACATGGATCGTTTTCAAGCTTCCAATTGGTCAATACGCCATTTGGGTCCTTGTCAATCAAAGCCCTGAACTTAAGAAGAGCTGCAGCATCAGTTTTTATTGAAGTCACGACCTGTTGCTCTGCTGATGAAGCCAAATCAAAGAAGATAAAGATCAGTGGCAAAGCAAGAGGAAGAAGTGAAAGGTGAAAGACAGTTCTTTCCATTGAATGAAGTAAAATGGTTGTTTTCTTCAGTGGAAAACACAAAACAGAGATGAGAAACAGTGTTGCAGAAAGGAGGAAAGAAGAAGAGGGGAAAGTTAAGGAAAGTAGTGAAGGTTTGTGGAGAGCATGATGAGAAGGAAAGGGGAAGCTTTAGAAAAAAGAAGGAAGCTGTTCGCTTTAGTGATTTATGTGTGAGTTTTTTTGCAAAATGAAGAGGGAAAAGTGGAAATGGAATATGAAAAAGAAGAGAAGAACTGAGAAGGAAGGAAGGAAGCAAGGAAGTTGGTGAGTGAATTGTTGTTGTTATACGGCTTCTGTAGTACAAATGAAACCGTATCTATATGGTTTTGGTCAAAAGAAACAGGACCCCACAGACAAAGGGTCTATCTTGATTCTTAAATCTTAGGATCGGCGCCTTCTATAAAGCTCAAAAGACTCAGTTTATGCCATAAAAGAGACACAGAGACGAGTGGATGATCCAAGAGGTCAGCTTGTGTCAGTGAGGCGTGAGAAGGGAATGTCTGAAAAATGTTAAAGAAAGGGAATAGGATCTCTATCCTATCATGCCAAGTCAAACTTAAACATGTATTAAACATGTATAAGAGTGTGGAAATCTCTCCCTAACAGACGTGTCTTAGAATCGTGAATCTGACGGCGATACGTAAAGAGCTAAAGCAGGCTTGGACTGCTACCAAACTAGTTTGTATATTAGGGTATCGGAGTTTAAAGTTTGGTGCATCTGTAGGGAAGTCCTTGGAGTGATATGATACTCGCATTGAGCCCACAAAGGCCTATGTCCCTAAGCCTCTACTTACTTCTGTTTTTTTTAATCTGTTGAGAGAAAGAAAGGGGTTTAAAGAAGGTGGTGGTGGTGGTGCAGAGTGGGCCCAAATGCTGAAATTTTGGGGGAATCAATGATACACAGTTCAATTAGTGTAAAAAGAAAAGAAAAGAAAAGAAATGAGAAAAGGATGATAGAATAAACAAATGAAAGGCCCCACAAAGGAACAACATGAATGCAGGCAGTGGCAATGGTATGGGGTGTTAATCATGCTTTCAATTGCTCACTTGCCTTCCTTCTATTTTTTTCATTCTTTTCCCTTCAACAACAATCCACTTCAAACTCGAAAAAAAAAAAAAAGAAATTAAGCCCCTTTTATTTAAAAAATACTTTTATTCTTTAAAAAATTGTAATATATCTGTAAAGTAAAAATTTTTAGAATTTTTCTAACGATCTGGCTAAGAAAAACAAGACTAAGTTGTTAGTACAGGCATGTTATCATTTTTTTTCTATAATTCAATGAAATATTTATCTAAAAGGCGGGGAGGGAATAAGCGTGAATAGCCTACAGAGATGTTGATCAAGTTGATCAAGGAGATCCATGTTTAAAATATTTAGTTGGGATCTAGTGGAAAAGCTTCAAATCATGAAATATAAATTTGTTGAGATTTACGCCCTAAAACTCATAATTAATGATTTATTTTTTAATACTTAACCATGATTTAGATCATTTTATTTGCAATACAATATTATCTTTTGTATAAAAAGTTTAAGGTTATAGTGTTATTGTGAGGATATACGAGAGAAGATCATGTTGAAGTAATAACATAAAAGGTTTATAACAAATAGATAAGGTTGGATGTGTTAAGTAACACTATTGATGTGACTCACTTTATAATTATTACAAATGATTTGATTCAAATAGTTCATGTTGATGCATGTGATGAAAATATCTTATACAATGAATTTATACAAGACTGAACCATGAAATAGTTAATCTCTCTTTACAAAAATGATATTAAGAAGATTAATATTTCATTGATATGACTCGGTCTATAATTATTACAAATTATTTGATCCAAATTATTCATGTGGAGGCTTGTGATGAGGATATTCTAGACAATGAGTTTATATAAGAATGTTCCACAAAATATTTAATCTCTCTTTACCGATATGATATTGAGAAGATTAATATTCATTGGACAATCATATGCCACTCATGAGTGAGTTATGAAGTTTTGTTTGAGAAACTTCCTTTGATTTGTATAAATGAAAATTGATTTAAGATGTCTATTATTTTGGAAATTTCACTAAATAGGAAGCTTAAAACACTGTGTAGGGACTGATCTAAAAAATTGAACAATGGGGTTCACCCTCTCATTAGTTCGAGAGTGACTTAGTAGCAACAAGTTTTTAGAAAAATACAAACCTACTATATGTGAGAGCATATCCTCCAAATAACGAGAAATTAAAATATTAGAAAAATACGTATTGGATGTAAAATAAAATAAGTTAAAAGGTTGAAGGAGTTTAAAAAAGGCTTCATATGAATCCATCTAATATCATCATAGACATGAATGAGCAAAGATGAAGAGGTGATGATAATGGTGATTGGGGCTTTGACCATCCAACACAGAGAGTGGTAGAAATGGGTAATTATTTGACATAACATCTTCAGTGTCTAAGCTCAAGATGAAGATGAAGATGAAGATGGTGCTCCTTTTAATCATCATTTTTATTTTTATTTTTATTTTTTTCTTCATAACCAAAATATAAAATAAAATAAAATAAAATATAACTTTTACGTAAAAAGGGAAAATAATGGATTTGGATAAGATATGTCTTGTAATTGTTTTGGGGACTCCAAGGTTTTTTCCAAAGAAACCATCAGGCCGTTAGATTGGGAACACGTGGGAGAGGTTAACGAATATGATAGATCAGACGGTGGTGATGTAGTTGCAAAATTGAGTCTTTTAATGCGAGAAAAATGGTTGTCGTGAGTGGCACGCTAAGGCCCAATTCTGATGTGATTTTTCCACACAATCCAAATAAATGATTGGTGATGATCCCTATATCCAAACACCCCCCATTTTGTTTTTTTTTTTTTTTTTTTTTTTCTTTTTTTTATTATCTAAAATTAAAAAAATAATAATAATAATAAATGAAATAAAGGAAGGGGGACTTTCCAAATGATGAAAGTGATTCTTTGGAGTGCGTCTATAAATTTGACTATAAAAGTTAGTGGTTCGGTTAATAATTACATCATTTCAACTTTCGTCCCAATCTACTAAAAATATATTGACTTAGGTAGTAAATTTATGCATGCTTATTAGAGATATCCTTATCAATTATCTAAACTTTTAAGCTCAACGGGGAGATAACATTCATCCTCATTTCTAATACAACAAAAAGTATTAAAATAGACATGTATTTCACACTCTCATCGAAGGGTCGTTTCGTAATTCTTATAATAACATATATATCATTTTCATCCAAATTACTCATATCGAGTCATGATTATGCATATTCTAACCATCTAAAGTAAGATATGCTAGCATGTTAGTATGTTCTAATGATCTCTCCAAATATTACTTGAAGAAAGTTTAAATGGCTCGTACTTAGGCGATGTGTGCTTTCCGAATCTTGGTTTTTTGTGTTTTAGGAGTTCCGAATTTTCTTATACTTGAATGTTTGAATGTTTAAAGCTCAAAGCTCAAATTCTAGTCAGATATTTAATGTTTTAATAAAGAATTTTTTTTTTTTTTGAAATAATTTTATACCAGAAAAAAAAAATTATTTGAAATAAATTTCAATCTTGGAAAATAAAAATAATTCTTTGAAGAATAATATAATTTTAAAATAGGTTTGGGTTGAATCTAATTATTGGGGTATATTGGTAATAATATTGAAAGAAGATTTTAGAATAAGATATGAAATTAAGGAAATAGTTGGTAAAGAATCCTTTGAAGGCGACAAATTAATAACCTAAGTTTCTACTAAACAATATTATTTAAATTAATGTAAATCCTTTTATATTGGATTTAAATAATTAAAAAGGTGAAAAGAAAATTGCATGCTTTTTCATCATGACTTTCTCCACCACCCATACCCCACTCCAATTTTAAATTACACTTATCCCCAAACCATTTATTTTTCTTTCTTAACCAAACATTAATTAAAATAAATAATATCTAAACAATTTTCTCAAATTAAATATTGTTCACTAATATTCATAATCACAATGCTATTTTAAATCTTTTATTCATTTCTACGTACATTTTTATATTATTTAAAATTTAAAAGTTGGTATCTAAAAAAGTATCTAATAAATTTTTAAATTTTAGTTCGGGATGAATGATATATTTTAAAATTTATACTTATGGATAAGTTCATTAAATTTTCTAATATATACATAAATTAAAATATGAAGAATTTATTAGAAATTTGTGAAATTAAGAAAGAATTTAAGCATAGAATCGGGTGCAACAATGGGGCCTGTGGGGCTGTGGCACTTGTTTTATTACAATAAAGAATAACAAATAGGTTTGTATAATCAGCACATATGGTGCTTCTTCTCTACATGAATAAATAATATCAATATCAGCAGAGCTGATATCTTTTCGTCCAGAAAATGGAAAAAATAACAGAACAAAGATTGATTAGCATTCAGTAGCAACCAAAATCTGTCAAAATTTTGGAATCTGAAAAAGAACCCAGAATAGAATGGAATGGAATGGAGGTAACATTCAGTAACCTGTACCTAACTCCTACCCAACATAAGAGGAGAGACTTTAACTACGAAACACAGGGATGAAAGTGAACCAACTTGTTCTCTTCCTCCCTCCCCAGCAAAAAAATGAAAGAAAAGGAGACCAAATCTGTCTGATGCTACTCGCATTTGATCGACCGGTAGATGTGACGAACAAAAAACAGGGCTGCACGGAAGCCTACCGTTCCGAGCATCAGAAAGAATCCATAGCAGATGCAAGCCATGTACCCGAAAAAGAACGAAGTTTGCATGAAACCTGACATATCTGAGCGTGCATAATAGTAGTACAGGCAGTAACCATAGATGAACAGACCAGTTGAGCCACCGCAAAGGAAAGATCTGAGACCACATCAACAATACATACAATTGGCAAAGGAGTAGGTGAATCATTAAGATCTTCATGTATATGATAGGAAACGGAAGAAATGTATGTGTAAATGAGAGGAAAAGGTGTGTATCAATGAATGAGTGCTAGAAATAACATTGGAAGAGATGAAAGAAAATTTGTGTACCTCCACCACCATTCATGATCTTCAGCGGTCAGTTGAAAGTAGGTCAAAGCCACAGTAATGAAAGCAGTAACTATCAGAAGGATGATGAAGACAATAAACAGAATACTGTAAATTGTGTATATCTTGTGACCCCATACACTAGCAAATATGTAGTAAAGCTCAATGTATATAGCACTGAAGGGGAGAAACCCTGCCATTGCCATCTGAGGAACAGTGCTCCTATACCAAGGTAGCTGTGGAATCTCTCGAGGATACTTCGTGGTGCGACATGGAGCCTGAAATTCGATCCTGCTATTTTTTCCTGCTATACCACCCAAAACAAGCAATGGTGATGTTACCAATGTCCATATGAGGACTATCACCACAATTGTGCCAAAGGGAAGTGCAGCGGTTGCTTTGTAAACAATAGCCACAGTGTTAAGAAAGCAGAATGTGAAGAACAGAGGCCCACAGAAGAGGCAGCCCGTAAGCAACAGATTCCTCACCTTTCAAACAGAAGGGAAAACAAAACATCAGATCATTCTAACCAATTTTGGTTTTATGCTGGTAAGTAATTTATATTTTGTGAAAATAGAATCATCTCCACATACCCAGTTTGATCCTTCAAGTTGGCAATAGAATGAGGCTGATGTATATCCTGCAATCCCCGATGTGAGAGCGTATATGACCACCAGGGCCGTGAACAATGCTCCTCGGTTGTATGGATAAAACACTCCAACTAGTGCCAACATAAAGATAAAAACTGTGCTGAAAAATGAAAATAATAGGAGAAGATATGAGCCTCAGCTTGTAAGTGTAACATGAATTTTACACAAATGAGAGGATAAGCTTCTTACAGGGTAAACAACTGAGTGCCAGAGCCAAGGGCTGCAGCAAATAACGATTTGTGTTTTGGGAATCGAAAGATGTCACCGTGGATGTATTTCCAACCAGTTTCTTCTTGATCATCAGCTGCCTCCTCGTCTTGTGCATACCTGAAGTTACAGAAAATTTAGCAAATTCCAGAAGGTTAAAAATATTTACTCAATAGATGAACTTGTAAATCTTACTTCATAAAGTCGTTCTTCAAGACACGCATCAGAATAGTGGCAAGAAAACCGGTCAAAAGAAGAACTGTTACACATGAATTAATAATCGAAAACCAGTGAATTTCCAAGTGATGCGGTAACGAAGAGGATTGCGAGTACTTATCCATCCTCTTCTCGAAGGGAGTATCTGTTTCCCTCCACTTCACAGTATACATGAACTCTACATCAACGTCCTTGTCCTCGGTCAGATCGACTACAGAATGAGGATCCATTCGAGCGCTAATTTCGATCACACGGTCTCTATTGTAGGAAATATCAAATTGGATGTGCTTGAATAGGAAATATTTATATTCACTTGGATCATCCCTGCCTTCCCTATCAACCTTTCCAATGAAACCCCAGATGGGCAAGTCATCATAATACATCTGAAAGTAATAATCTTTCTTCACTGCAGCTCGAAATTGAGCAACTTGGTCCTTTGTTAACTTGCTTTTACAAGCAACTTCTATATCTTTCTCTCTTTTATAATCAAGCTTGTAGGGAGCGCTAACAAGACGATCTCCATTCAACACCTCACCAAGAGCTTCCTTTTTCTCTTTTACATCACCTGCCATTGTTACATGCCATTTATGAACAGAAACTGAACAATTATTTACAAGTACTGCATTCAAGCATGTAGCGATTACTTCTCGAGTCCATCGGCCCAATATATGTAGGTATACATATACCACTTGGGGTGAGACAGATAGAATAAGCTATTCACTTGCAATGACTAAAGGTTTTTTTAATCAAATTATCTAATAGATCTTTGGAAATGGGCAAACCAAATGCTTAAAAAGATATCTACGAAGCAAGTTTTCTTTGTTATTTTCCTGGAAAATGATATGATAGAGAGGGTACAAAAAAAAAAAAACATTAAGAAAAAGCAACTGGAAAATCATCCAACTGTTCCAACATTCGGTAGATGGTGGAAAACACACAGTTTTTGGGCACCACCGCATTATAGCGACTTAGAGAACATATATATATATATATATATATATATATATATATAGTATCTAAAACAAAGGCTTCCCCACACAAACAGGTTGTAGTAAATTACAAGATAACCACACGTTAGCATTGGATCAAGATTCGAGCATGTAATATCACGCAAGGAAAGGAGAAAACCTGGTGAGCAGAAGGGCAGATCAAAGTACCGGTAGGTTTCACTGGAATGACACAGAAAACCAAAAGAAGATCAGCAAAATGAACATCTCAAACACAAATAATCTAATCAGAATAAAATAAACATCTCAAACACAAATAATCTAATCAGAATAAAATAAACATCTCAAACACAAATAATCTAATCAGAATAAAATAAACATCTCAAACACAAATAATCTAATCAGAATAAAATAAACGTCTCAAACACAAATAATCTAATCAGAATAAAACAACCATAATAAACAATCTAATCTAATCTAATCAGTGTGGAGACTCGTAAGACTCACAACACCGAAACTGAATCCTCGACCGCAATTGGGCGTATTTCAATTTCCCAAATCCAAATTCGTATAACCTCAACAATTTCAGGTGTGACATTAAAGAAAATCATTTGAATTCAACAAAAAGAAATCGAAATAGAGAGACAGGACAGGCCCTAGTGCAATCAAAATCAAATCAAAGCACGTGAACGAATGCATGGGATAGTGAAACAAGAAACGAAATGGAGAGAAACAACCAAAATCCACAACAAGAATAGAAGATAGATTAGAGAAATTAGATAGGGTCAGATTGAATTAGAGATCGAAAATGGAAGAAGAGCGTGACGGAATAAATAATACCTGGGATTGTGAAATGGGCCAACCTTGTTGGCGTAAAGAGGAACAGGGTCGCCTTCGCTGTAGCGGTGATCGGAGGCATCAGAGGCCACCAGGGTGGGAGAGATGGCGATCCAGAAAAGGGTGAAGAGCAGAGAAATCTTCATGCTCCGATACGGAGGGAAATGGGAGAGGGGGAAGAGAAGGCGCAAGAGAATAAACAAATTGGGATAAATAGATAGGAAGGGGTTTGATTTCACCGTCTTGTTTGAGTTTCGGTTTGAAGAGATTCTATGTGGTGGGGACCACTGCAACGTATAACGCCCACGTGGCACTCCTTTAAGGTCACTTTTGTCGCTCACGTTCCCAATTGGATCTTCCATATTATTTTCTTTCCTTTTTTTTTCTTTGCCATCCATTGCGCTCCAAAAAAAACCCACATTTTTTGGATTTATTATTTTCCTTTTTTTTTTTTTTTATCTTTTTTTAATAAGTGGTTCAATTCAAATTAATTTATACATAATTCTATTTTGAGTATAGTTAATTAATTAATTAATGCCAAGTTAATTTAACAGAATTAATATAACTATTTCTTTAATTTAATAAATCAATAATATTTACTGAAAATATTAATCAATTAACTACCAATATCTGATATTTAGTTAATTAATTAGGATCAAGATCACTTTAATTAAGTATAAATTTTTATTTTTTAAATAATTATAACTATTTATTTATTGATTTATTTATAATGAAATAATTGTTTTTTTGGGATTAATTGGGATTAGATCATTCATTATAACATAACATAATTTTAAAACATTTTCCCAATATTTGTTAATAACCTATCATATTTTCTTCTATTTTTCTTACTTTATTTTCTTTTTATTAAAATATACTTCTTTATATATATAATACTAAACTATAATTAATTAAAATTAGGCATCCTTTTATAACAAATAATAATCATATATTTATTAATAAAAATATATTTTTGTGAATCTGCCATTTTTTTTATTAAGTGATGCAATATTCTTATTTTGAGTTGGCATGTTATTGAGTTTTGTGCCTGGCTTTATAATATTTATTATATAGTATAAATGTTCATTTTGTCTTATTTAATAAATGATATTTAATTTCAATTTGATTATTGTACTAATATTTATAGTAAAAGTTTATATAATTTTATTAAATTTAAGATTATTGTTTAATAAACTTATATTATTCCTAATATATTTAATAAGGAATGAAAATAAATTAAAATTATTTTACTAATATTATTTAACAAAAAAAATCATCAGCAACAGATGACTTAATAAAAATAAATTAATTAACGTTGTATTTTTTTTTTTTTTTTTTTTTTGGGTATAACCAAATATAAATATTATTTATTTATAAAAAATTTCTATAATATTTTCATGCAATATCAACCGTTTTTTTTTTTTTACAAGCATTTTGTTATCAGACATTTTAAATGGATCCATATTTGAAAATTTAAGAAAATAAGTTTAAAATGTTGAAATTTAGGTTTAGAAAATATGAAAATAGAATTTAATTTAAAAATATTAAAGTAATTAATTATGTTATGGCGTTTTCTAATTAAACCCGGGCAACAAATAGGTAATTAATTCTTTTTTTTTCGTTACATGTAAGTGGTATGGGAATAATAAATACAAAATTTAAATAATTAATACTCCTTGATAATTATTTTATTTTTTATTTTTAAAATTAAGTCCATACACATTTTGTTATCTTACTCATATTAAATTTTAAAATTTTTTAAAAGTTTTTAAAAAGCAATTTTTATTTTTGAAACTTCATTAAGAATTCAAGAGGTTTTTTTTAATAAGGTACAAATCATAGTAACAAATATAAATATTAAAAATAAAAAAGATTATCCATATTTGAAAATCATATAGCTATATATAATAGAGCCCAAATTTTAAATCTCAAAATCTATTAATTGATTTAAAAAATGACAATTACGACATACTATTATTTGTCAATATCATTATAAAAAGGTACTTTGAAGATCCTTATAGCAGAACCCACTTTTGGCTTTTTCTCTATTTATTTTTATTTTTTTATTTTTTAAATAAACTGGTACCTGCTTACAGTTTTCTTGCGTGGATGATAAATTATTTTCTTTAAGTTTTTTTTATTAAAAAAAAAAACAGATGAAATTAGTAACTGAGATCAGACAAATTTAGAAAGGACACGAGATTAGACAAATTTATAAGTTATTCCATTTTTATAAACTAAAAATTTACTGTTGAGGTTGTTGTAGGATGAAAGTCTCACATCATTTTAGGGAATGATCATAAATTTATAAATAAATAATACTCTCTCCATCTTCATCTACAGGGGACCTTTTGAGAATCCTAAAGCAAAGTCATGAGAGTTATGCTCAAAGTGGATAATATCATACCATTGTAAAGAGTTGTGTTATTTAACAGAGGTATGTCAAGGTCAAATGTGATTATCCTGTCTTGATTTTGTGATCGATTTTTGAACGTAGACGACTATAACTAAGATTGTCTCACACACACACGTGGAAAGTAAAATAATAATTAAAAAAAAAATAATTTAAGAGACTAAAATGGCACCACTCCTTTATTTATACTAAATTTCTTGAGGCATATTATAAAAATTAACATTAAATATAAAGGATGGTGTGATAATAAGGAAAAGGCGTGTAGGCTGTAGTGTGTAGGGTGTAGGGTGTAGGGTGTAGGGGTAAAATGGGGAAAAGGAAAGACAGAAAATAGACCCGGTCGAGTGGCGGCCAGTGTTGAGATTGCAGAACAAGTCCTTGCAACAAAAAAAAAAGTGCTCCCGAAACGCGTCAGTAACGCGCTTGGTTAATGGTTTCTCCCTGAACGACACCGTTTTGAGGTCCAACGTCGGTTCTATATATACCTAACTAGTTAAACCGCACATTGAACCCACCCACCTTCCTCATACCTTCCCCTGTCTTCTCAACTGCAGTAAACAAGCCGTTCATTTTACAAAAAAAAAAAAAAAAAAAAACACCCTCCAAATGGCCACCGCCACCGCCGTCGCTGTCACTACTCCTCGCTTGATCCCGAAACGTGGCGCAGTTCTCCGCCGTGTTCTTAAAAAGCTCTTCTTGTTCTGCATCTGCTCCGCCGCCAATCCGAAAGCTCCTCCACCACCTCCACCACCTCCACCACCACCGCCGCCGCAATTCTCCTCCTCTTCCCGCGTTTTTCCTCGAAATTAAAATTTTTAAAAGGAAGTGCCACAAAAAAATCTTCGTCTCTGCGTTGGATTTTGAAGCGGATTGACGAGAATTGAGAAAGGAGACGAGGTTGTTGTTGTTGTTGTTCTTGGCGCTTCTCTGCTTCTTAAATTCATCCTAATTTCATAATTTTTCAATTCACATTATTTACTTCTTTTGTTGTAAACTAGAAAAAAAAAAATTAAGAAAATTATTTGAACTTATCTACATGTGGCCTTCACATTATTACAAATTTAGTTATTTTTTCCCTTTTAATCCAAATCCTTAAAATAAAAATAAAAAAAGATTCCGGGAAAATGTGAAGAATTCCCGAGAAAATAAGAGGGAAATCAAAGGGAGTAAACGTGATGGAATTGGAGACTAATACATGTTTGACTCACAACTTGCTTTCTTACTAACCTCTCTCCTCCAATCTTTATTTAATTTTTATATATCACCTCTTATATTCATTTTCATCCCCGCATATATTGTAACGTCCCCAGCTCAACAGGTACAATTTGCACTCTAACTAACACCTTTTTAATTATTGTGAATTTCTAGATTGTACAAGAGGTCTTAGAGTGTGATTTTCAAATCGGTGCACAAGAAAGAAATGTTCGAAATGTATAAGGAACTTAACAAATTTTTTTTTTTCAAATGGTAAGTTAATAGAAATTTGGGTCAAAGTCAACTGGGGGCAAAAAGGTAATTTTGCCCCCCACACACCACCTTGGGGTCCAAACGAACTTGCAAGAAAAGAAAAAGAGAAGACAAAAAAAGAGAGAAAGAGAAAGGAGGAGTTAAGGTTTTTAAGAAGAAGAAGAAAGAGGGAGAAACACCCAAACCCGAACTGGAGAACTCTCAATCTTAGATCTCCTACTAGAGCTACTCAGAGTATCAAGAGGGGTGGTCTGAACGTTGGATCGTTCGTTTCCGGCAAGAACGCGAGGTAAGTCCGCGGCTTCTTTTGTTTCGAGATTTCACCATAGATTCGGGAGTTTTAGATGACTTAGATCTTAATAATAATCTAGTTGTAATACCTTAGGTGAGGAGTCTTGAAGTTTTCGAAGGAATCGCGTCGGAAAACAAAATCGAGAATCGTCCAACTTCGGTAAGAAATTGAATTTTTCTCGATTTTCGACTTCATTTATTAAGCGTTGTGAATATAAAAAAATGCAATAAAAATATATTTGGATAGGTGGACTTTAGATCTTGAATTCTCGTGAAGGAATCGATTTAATTCGAGTTACGAATTGGAAAATAGGAAAATCCAAAATAAATAGGTTGATATAGAACCCAAACCGTGCTCTGTGAAGCAAACCAACGACCTGTGGTCCAACTTGAAACCAACCGCCAGCCCTTGTACGATACGTGTCATGCCTAAAAAATTCTATGGGTAAGTCTAGCTCGCGCGTTGTCTGCGATCGCGCCTACGCCCTGCGCATGAAGCCCGCGCGTAGGGGAGTGTGCCGGCGCGTGGGAGTTCCCCTGCAAGCGTGTGCAGGCGCGTGAGTGCCCTGTTTTCACCCATTTTTCGTCCCGATTCTAGTGCTAATCCTACTTTACTGTGAACTAGGTCATTGCATAGAAAATTCATAATTTTCGAACTTCGTATGACTGTAAATCAAGCTTAGGAAGGCACGCGACACTTGTAAGTAACCACACGGAATTAGGAAGTAATACTTGTAGGGTGCACTTGGTTTTGCATGCATGGTAGAGCAAATTACTCCTAGGTGGCTAGATTTGATAATCTTCTGTACTTACGAAATTTAATATATATCTGTTGGACTTGCTGCCCTAATGAGATTTCAAACCTGATGTTTGTATGCTTGCTGAGCTATCTTATTACTGTTTTTATTTGTTCATAATATGTTGGCGGACAGGGGAAATTGTGTATCTGCACTCTGGGTGTTGATGGATGTTATCGCCCCGTTGAGTTTGTATGACTGTATGCATTGTTAACCATACATAAACTCATGTTGAATGATTGTGTGAACATATGATATGAATGATAAATTGTAGTGTTGTGTCATGCCTAGGTTGTACTCTTGCAGGGATTGAGAAGGGTTAGATAGGGGACCCTCCTGATGTTATGGTCAGTGGTGTCGTGAGGGATGCATAGAGGGAGAGACCGTTTAACCCTAGACTGTTATGGACTTGGAAGTCTTGAATGAGTGAATTTCGAAGCTAGACCCTAACTCAATAGTCTAAACTACCCTTGAGACATAGAGAACCACGTTAGGACCCCGAGGGGGTAGAGAGATGACCTCTTAGTCGACAGTAGTTGGTATAGCGTTCGGGTATACTCCACTTCCCTTCCTACTCTAGTGTGGTACTGTTGAGCTAGGTGAGACGCCAGTTAGGGAGGTGTTACTCTTCCCTTCCTACTCTGGTGTGGTACTATTGAGCTTGGTGAGACACCTGTTAGGAAAGTGTTACTCAGTGGTAGATCAACTACACCTGTTAGGGAAGTGTTACTCAGTGGTAGATCGACTACACCTGTTAGAGAAGTGTTACTCAGTGGTAGATCGACTACTCTGCATGGGGATCCGTCTTATGGTAAGATGTTGATCACGCGGGCGAGTTAAGGTTGCCTGCATGATGAGTCCGTCCTATAGAAGGATGTTGACCATGCAGTGACTAATTCTTGTTGGGTTGTACGAGGGGTACATGTAGTTACGAAGGAGCACCTCATCCTCAAACGCTGCATACCGCTTCAAAGGTTGAGTCCTTCCACCCTGAATTGTGTATTGAGAGTACTGAGTCTCTAGGGTCTAGAGCATAGTTGGTTATTCTCTCCTAAATTTGGAGGCGATTAAAAGTCTACAAGTAGATTGCTTACTGAGTATATTTTTATACTCACTCCGTTTCCCTCTTTTTTTTCACGTCCGTGAATTTATACTTTGTGATGATGGGGTGTTCGGGAGTTTGAAAGTCACAGAGGAAATGTCGACTCGGAGCGTCTGTCTAGTTTATTTTTGTGTAGTTGACATTCATTACATCATGTACCCTAATCCCTTTTCTCCATTATATACTTTGTTTTCCTTTTCTTACTTGAACGGTTTGAAACTCGCGAGGAAATTTTATACTTAATTTTTTTTGTACCTTGCTTTCTTCTACTTTCATGCATTGCATTGTCGGTTGAGTCACTCCAGATAACTTCGATGGGTCGAAATTCTGGGGAGTGCATATATATATAGATATATATATTTTGACAATTATAAAATTTAAAAGTGTTATTTTTAGAATAAATTTCAAAGTAAAAATGAAATCAAATTTAATTTAAAATGGTCAGTCAACTTAAACTCACTCGTATGTTCGATGATGTTTGAACCATTCAAACTTCATTTGCAATTAACTCCATCACTTCGGTCAACAAAGTCCAAGAGATTCCCCTCTTGCTTTTAACAATATATATTATTTTGTTCTAAACAATTATATATTTATTTTATTTGTCCCTTCAATTTTTTTTAATATTTATTTAAAATTTCATCCACAAAGTCAAGGTTGGTTTATGATCCAATCATAAACTAAGTCATTCTCGAACTAGCAAGAGTAAAAGATCTCATTGTTCAAGTCTCGAAATTAACACTTCAAGTAACTACTCATCTACTTACCTCTATATAAAAGTGAGCGAATTCTATCTCGTGAAATTATGTTTTAGCTCCTTATTTGGTCAACTCCTTCAAATGGTAGACTTAATCAGCAAATTTCGAAGAAAAAAAAAAAAAAAACTCTCACATGTAAGAGTTCATGACACACTGAGTCGCATATAATTAGTGAAACATTAATTTTCTCGATTAATGAATTTATAAATATTAATTAAATATTTCATGGTACAATCTTATACAAATTAATTATATAGGATACCTATTCACGTATCTCCACAGGTAATAATTACCTAGTAAATTATATCACATCCTTTTATGCATATACAATAGACCCTTAAGCTATTTCTTAAATATACTGTCTAAGATTACGTCAATAACTTTAGATTTTTCATTGAATGGCAGTTATTATAAAAATCAAATAATTAATTATGAGCTCTAAACATAAATTACAAAAATCCTTTAAATTATTACTTAAACAGTTTGTCATAATATATTCTTCAAAATAAAACTAATAATTTTGAAAATTTTGTACTATGAAATTGCAATCGAATAATTAACATAAATCCCAATAAAAAAGCTTGAAGGTAGTCCTAAGTTTATACATGGAATCACCCATCAAACCTTAATGAGTTGATTTTTGGGCCATTAAAGCCCATATTTGTAAGTCAAGGCTAAACGCACTCATTGTTGGGTTGGGCCCAAGCTAACAAGGCCTTGGCCCATCATATCCGCTAATGTCGTCCATTCTCATAGTGTTATCCAACGTCATAGATACCTATATGACGTCATTCATAACTTTTTTTTTTTTTTTTTTTTTTTTACGATTAAAATTTTCAACCTTAAAAAAATAAAAAATAAATAAAGCAAAAGAAGCCGACATTCTCTCACGCATATCTAGGATTTCCTTTATTTTTGTAAATAATTTTTTTTTGGCTGCTGAATTAAATTAATGAAAAAAAAGAAATTAATGGTTGGCATGTGACACAACAGAATCCGGTTTTCAAATATATAACAATCATGAGGCTTATAGAAATATTTGGAATTCAAATTATTCCATCCAAATTATATTGGTTGATTTAGATTATATTTTTTTTAGTCCATTAATTTACATTTTTTAAATATTAAAAATTTAAAGATTTGTCACTTTAATCCAAATATTTATTATATTCAATAAAAAGACAAGATTAAGATTAAAAGCTTTATCTTATTTCTTTCCTAACTATTTAGTTTTTGAAAATTGTGTTTGTTTCTTTCTTTCACCATTTAAATTATTCATATCCAAATTTCAAAAAGAAAAATATGTTTTATGAATTTTGAAAATTTGAAATTTTGTTAGAAAGTATCAAAATAAATAAATAAATAAATCAAAATTGAGATCATTGATATAGAACAAGTTTATATCTCGAAATCGTGTATGAATTATTATGAAATTCATATATTTATGGTTGAATACGAACATTCTTTTTCAATACTATATTGTGTACATAAATTTCATCTTATATTAAGTTTTAACGTTGGTAGTTGTTATTCTTACAAGATATCATAATTTTATGTATCTCGAACTCGATGCCATTAGGTTAGGTCAAGTCAAAGCAAAGGAATTTGCAGCAACTTCATAGAGTGGAGCAGAGGGGAAGGGCCCATGTGTTGGATATTGTCCCCAAGCTTTTCAAATAAATGGGTTTTCACGTTTCAAGAACACCAATCCAATTATTTTACACATATATTTATATAAAACAGAATTTAATTTGATAATCAGTGTTTTTATTGTGCAATAATATAATGGGGAGTGGGTTATGAGTTTCATGTTGTAAAATTGATTCGTGAGTCTGACTCTGATACCATTTGTAACAATACTAGTAGATATTGTCAACTTTAACTTGTTACCTTATCATCAAACAGAACTAAGGCGTAAAAATATAAATTCCTAAAAAAGACACTTTTTCTTTATGGGTTTGGGAATGAGCAAAAAGTCTCTTCATTAACGAAACTCTCTCTTCTTTGTCTCTGTACAATTCAACCAAAAGTAATGATATTCAATCCATTGTTAACCCTTTGTTCTGATAATGGTGATGCTCCCTCTCCTTCCTTGAGTATGGATTTTCGTCAACGCCACCACCGCTTTGCCGGATAGACCCCGTCCCTCCGCCGTTACGTACGGCCGGCACGCAAAATCCCCTACCGGGTGTCGGACCGCCCGTGTCGGAGGCATTAACATCTTCTTGTTTATGTCGTTTAAGGTTATATCCCCTTCTACTCCTCCTGGCTTCACTAATGCAAATGGATACACCACCTTCCTCTTCTTCCTCTTCTTCCTTTCACTTCCACTCCCTGCTCAATTTCAACAATACCCCCAAATTAACTCAAAACACCCAATAACTTTCAAATTCTTGTAAGATCCCAGAGTGTTGGCAAGGACTCTAGGTCCGGAAATGGTAAATTGTGAGATCCCACATCGTTTTTGGAGGAAAACTAATTAAGGGTCTGTAAATCTCATCGTTTTTTGAGGAAAACTAATTAAGGGTCTGTAAATCTGTCTCTATTAGACGTGTTTTAGAAAGTTCGAAAGGAAAAGGTAAAGACCTGCGGAGGAATTTGGAGTGGAAAATGGTTCCATTTCCGGCGGCGTTTTGAGGACTCTGTTTTTGGGCGAAGTGCTTATTCCTTCCTCTGCTTTCAACCAATGAACACCAAAACCCCAATTCAGTTCCAATTCAATTGTTTAATTATAAATTGAATTGTTTAAAAAAAAGAAAAACCCACCTGTAAAATTATTCATATCATCAATTTGGTTGTTGTTCCAATCGAAACTCGCAAGGGCATCTCCACCCCATGTGCAAAATGAACTCCAGTACCTCTGTGGGAATTCGAATTCAACAAGATGATGACCCAAACGCCGTCGTTTGGAATTGTAGTCAACCAACGCATCTTCCAAATATCCGGTGGAAATCGCCGGCATGAAAGATGAGTCCAGGGCGGCGGCGGCGGCGGCGGTGGCATCCATAACTGCAAAACCCAAGGGCGAGGAATTGAAGAGAGATAGAGAGTGAAGTTCACTACCACCACTCATTTTGTAATTACTAAAACTGATTTGGGTTTTTAAAAAATGGGTCTTTATAAATTATTCAAAAGAAGTGGTCGGTCAACGGCAAGAAAGAAGAAAAAAAAAAAAAAAAAGTGAGGATGGTTCTTTAAATTTGAAACCAAAATTTGTGGGAGACTAAATAATTGCAAATGTGATGATTTTATGTTTGGTTTGTTGCATGTAAAGTAATTTAAAGCCTCGTTCAAATTTCACCTTTTTCTTTTTCCTCGAATACCCCCGTTTGCTTTGATCCATTACATATTGTCATCGATGTCACAGTTTTAAAACGCATCTACTAATATGAGATCTTACACATTCAAAGACAAAACTTACCCGACCCAATAATACAAAATTAAAAAAAGAAAAAGAAAACATAGGTTTAATTAATGAACATACTTAGAATGCTATAAATGAGGAAGCACCAAAGTTTGAATTTTGTTGTTTGTTATGTCATCAAATGGGTATTATGTATTGTAACGTTGTTGTGTGTGTGTGTTGTGTGTGTTTTGAGTGGGGCCCATGGTGTGGTGTGGTGTGACATGTGTGTGTGGGGTCCACGAGGGGTGGGAATGGAGGAAGAAGATTTTGCATATGGATGGTTGTTTGTGGGACCCAATAAAATATTATATATTTAATTTATATTTTGTTTTTGTTGGTGATGATGATGATGATGATGGGGGGAGTTTGAACGGTGGAGAATAATTTGTGTTTGATTTGAGGACAAAAAAGAGCATTGTATTTCGGGAGAACATTAATTGATTGATTGATTGATTGAATGAATGAATGATGCAGAATCAGACGGCAGAGGAGGCATGGGATTTGTGGTGTTTTGTGCCCTTCATGGATCAATCACACGGTGGGGAGACTGCCTAATCCCATAATGGGCTTTCTGGCCTGGCCCACAACCTCCAAAATTAAATATTAAAATAATAATAATAACATATTTTTTTAGAAAAAGGACTCCAATCACAAGCTTTTTGAAATCCCAGACCCATGTACAGCTGGAATAATCATTTCTTAACCAATAAATAAATAAATAATTTGCATCATTTACGCTAATATTCTTTTTATAAAAAAAAAAAAATTATATATATATATATATATATATATATTTTTTTTTTTTCTGTTAAAAAATATTGGGACGATAAATGCTGGATAATGATAACAATTTTAAAATATTCTACAATAATATGATATTGTTATTTTGATGTAACAAACGTGTAATTTTGGTCACATTCTCAATATTCACGAGATGAATAGTTATTATTTAAAAAAAAAGGACAAATAAAAACATACTCGAGGATAATAATTATTGAAAATTTGTTTGATTTAACTTGATGATTACTAAAAACTTTAGATTTAACAAAATTAAATAGTTAATAATATATTAGATTAAGTAAATCAATTATTAAGAACGTACATTTTTTGCAATTATAATTCATTACCTCACTGTTATTTTGCATTAATAATCATAATTTTTTAAAAAAATAGTTATGATATTGTCTTTTAACTTTTATTTAAGTTCAATTTAGTTAATGAGTGATTTACAAATTACAAAAGAGAGTAATTTACTAACTAAATTATTTTTAGTTGAAGATATAACATTTTAATAGGTAAATTATGTTCAATAATGTATCATTTAAAATTTTTATTAAAACTTAAATTGTTTATTTTTTTTAATTTGTATTTGATTTCTACTGATTTTAAAAATGTTTTAATCTCATTTTTTTCACAGTAGTTTGGTACGTTTATATATTTGGTAGTTAAGTTTTATGAATTTCATTTATTAATATAACATATATTATAGATAAGTATGATTTTTTAAAATAATTTAGAAGAAAATATAAACAACTTGATAACTCAATTCAATGAGAAGATGGTTGAATTGAATTGTAAACTTATTCGGGTTATTCGAATCAATATTCCAACCAATTTGAAATTTTAGGTTAGATTAAACAATTTTATGAGATTCTACCTGGTTTGAGAGGGGAACTTTTAAGTTACAAATTCAACTCAAGCAGACATGTTTTAAAAATCTGAGAGAAAGCTCGAAAGGGAAAGCTCAAAGAGAACAATATCTTCTAGCGGTGAGGTTGGATTGTTACAAATGGTATCAGAGCCAGACACCGAGCCCTAAAGGGGTGGATTGTGAGATCGCACTTCAATTGAAGAGGGAAACCTTTACATAGCAGACACGTTTTAAAAACCTTGAGAGTAAGTCTGAAAGCGCTCGAAAGGTGAAAGAGGACAATATATAATATGTGGAAGAGTAAAAATTTAAGTTATAATCCCATCAAACGTGCAATGCACGCACGTTCAAAATGGACAGAAAACTGGAAATACCAAAAGAATGGGGGAGAAATCTCACGGTTCTATTGAAGAATGAAATTGGCTCTCATATAGGGTTACAGAATGCATGGATTAAAATATCGTAGGACTAAATCAAATCTAATTCAAATAACTCAATCAAATCTAATTCAAATAACTAAACCCAACCGTTTTTATTTGGTGAAGACTATCGAGCTCTCCCAGAACCTTTACGATGTCCTGCACAAGACGCCCCGCAAGGGTGCGAGAGAAATCTTCTCTAATCACCACACGAAGAACTGACACATGCTTGGCCCCCTCTGGCATTGGATACACCGGCACCATCCACCCGAACCGTCGTAACATTTTTGACACCTCGAATTCGTCGTGGCGACTTCTGTCTTTGAGACTGAACGCCACCACGGGGACTCCCATGTCCTTCGATGCTATGCTGAATCTCCCTGTGTTCTCCAACCCTTCCTTCAACACCATTGCATTGTCGTGACAATTTTGCATCACATTGCGGTATCCCTATGAATTATATATACCCATTACAATAGTATTATCGCTTCATATCTCCAAAAATATTTGCTAAAACTATTCCTTAGTATGGAATTCTCTATTTATAATCATCACATAAATTATAAAGAAAATGGAAAGAACAATAAAAGTAAGAGAAATAAAGGGATACTAAGATATTTATCTATAATAAAAGATCAAATGTGATAGGAATGTAAACCTTAATTGAAGGCTAAATATAGATTTGAACGAACGTGAAACTTGGATCCGAAAGATTCAAAGAGAGGTCGATAGAGAGTAGAAGAGAACCATCAGCAGTCAGATGTTGAGAAACGATAATGAATTGAGATGTAAGGTAAAGACTTCAGAATTAGGGTGATGACTCTATTATGAGAAAATGGAAAGAGACAAAGAGGGAGGGTTCGATGGTGGCTATGAAGAAGGAAGGATGGACATGGTGGCAAGCAGAGCAAGAGAGGAAGAACATGGCAGAAACTGAGAATGAGAACTCTGGGGTGTATTTTAGACGAAGAAACAAAGAGAGGGGTAGAGAGGAGCGCCTTGTGGACTAGTTTGCTATCGAGCAAATGAACACGAGTAAGAATATCTAGAGTATATTTTAACTGACAAATAAAGAGATCATCAGGAATAAATGAATGATAGATCTAGAGACAACGATTCTGTTCACAGCACCACCATTGCCAGGAGTGGAGGCCGACGACGAAGCAGTAGGCGGAGCCGGTGGAGAAGTTGTCGGCGCCATAGTAGGTGGTGAAGTTCCAATGGACAGAGAGGGAGCCACCACCTCCTCCCAGAGCAAGGGACGGAGATAGTGTTGAAGCCAGAAGAGTTGCCACTGTGGGCGAAAGAGTCGATTTTGGCGAGAAAACCAATGGCGACTTGGTTGTTGAAGAGACCAGTGCGGCCCGCGAATTCTAAAGGTAAATGTCTGCAGAAGGTCGATGGAGTTGTTGAGATTCCATATATTTCCAATGAAAATGCTGATGAGGATCCTGAGGTTAGGGTTTTTGTGAACGATGAAGGATCTCAGGAAGAAAATGAAATAGGCTAGGGGAAACCAATTGTGTTAGAGAAGGTGAGGTTGCATGTATAGAGTGTGGCGAAGAGTGGGCCTGTGAAGGATGATTTGGAGGCCAAAAGGGTGGAGTCGAAGAGTGTTAAGGTGGGCTGATCAGCTCCAAGGTAATCGATGTTACCCTTGGAGAAATTGAGAGTGAAGGTGGGCTGATCAGCTCCAAGGTAATCGATGTGGAAAATCAGTTCTTCCGGCAAATCTTGTTAGGCTTGTCATAAGGCTCCCTTCACCCTTCCGCTTGCTCTGCCACTTCCTCTTGAAGGCAAGCCCTGCCAACATGATGGCCTCTGACGACCCCACTGTCCCAGCTCCCACCGCTACATCGGAATCTCCCAATGGTGCGTTGAATAAATGGGCGATCATGTTGATACACCGATTTTGAATCTCGGTGGTAACAGGGTACTCGTCCATGTTGACGTAGTTTTTATTGATGGAGTCCATGATGAGCTTGTCGCATTCGGGCTCCATCCACGTGGTGACGAAGGATGCCAAATTGAGACGTGGGTTGCCATCCAGCATGAGCTCGTCGTTGATGATCTGAAAGGCGGCCTCCTTGGACATGGAGCTTTGGGGGATGGTGAACCGAGGAGCAGAGTCCCGGACATAGCGGGAGGCGAATGTGGAATGTATGGAAACATCAGATTCAGAGAATGTTTTGGACATCACCATTTTGAGTATCGATTTCAAACACAAAACTTGGGGTTTTGGTTTGAAATCGATGGAGAAGATGAAAACAGAGGACGGTATTTATAGTACAAAAACTGTGGAGCATCGAGTTCTGGCATTCTTCCGATGGAGAAGATTTAATTATAAAAATATGTATTGGTTTTAATTTCCTCATATCACACCATTTTATTATTTTTTTTTTATCAAATAAAATGAAAATAGATTACTAAAATAAGCTAAGTTTGAGATTATAACAAATTGAAAATTCTGACTTCAAAAAGTCCCCCAGATTGACCTACAGCTGGAAGACTTCCAGTTTTCTTGGAGCATGCTCCTTCGGATCCTAATTAAAAAAAAAAAAAAAAAAAAAAAAAAAAAAGACTTCAAAGCTTTTCTGGTCCAAGTTTTATTCAGACCCATCAATTCTCACTTTTCATATATATATATAATTTTTAAAACAAAACATTAATCTCATCCTATTCTAACTAACAAATGTGTAGGATGTGTAGGAGATGGCTGGGAGGAGCCCCATATAAAATAATTTAGAGAATGATCATAAATTTATAAGCCAAAAATATATCTCCATTAGTACGAAGTCTTTTCAAAAAACTCAAAACAAGTCTTTTTGTTTTAGCTTTTTTAGTATAAAATTTAAAAGTTACCGTAAAAGTTGATACGCTTATTTTTTATTTGGTTTATTCTTTTTATATTTCTCCCTCTTCATGTGCGTCCATGGTTCATAGCTGTGAGCATAGCTGTTGCCACTGCCTTATATATATATACATATATATATATATATATATATATATATATAATTTTGTTTTGCATAAATAGTTGAGAGACAATGGATAGGGTTTTAAAAAAAACATAAAAATTGAAGGTAAGTTTATGAAATTCATATCCAAAATTTTATAATTTAAATTTAAATAGGTAAATATTCCTTACCACAAGTAAAGTTAAAGTTAAAGTTAAAGGGAAGATCTGAATAATAACAATTCAAAATTATTTTTTTCTAAAATAATTAACCGAATTAGATTCGCCGCGTCCTAATTTGAGATTCCTTTATGCTCTGCCCGCCTGCCCGCATCTTTTTCTTTACTTTTTCAACTAATATCATCATTTAAATAATGAAAAATATCAACGTGATCCAAATTCAAATTAAATAATTGATATCTATTTTTTTTTTATATTAAATGTTTAAATCTTTATACTTTATTTAATTTATTTATTACTATGAAGTATGATTTTGAGGGATGTCATCAACTTTTATAACTAATAAAACTTTAAGATATTTAAAATATTAGTTAAATCTAACTAAATAAACAAATCATTTTTTTATCGATATAATTTAATTATGCATACACTAAAAGTATGATATAATTCAAAATATGAGATATGTATTCCACTCATTATAGATTTATATAGACTCGATACGTGTACTTATTTGCTGATAATATAGTCGATATATTTGTTCGTTAATACCATGTCCCTTCTAAATATATAATTAATATATGCATATATATTTTTTCAAAAGTTTTATGAAAAATATTTTCTACATAAGCTCTGATTTGTAGCAGCAATCGACTATGCAACTACTCATAACTCGAGCTTCTTAGATTGTTTGATAAGACTCATTACCATATTGCCATCGGTCGTTGCTCGATCCAGTAGTTGAATTATTGATGAAGTTGATATTTATATAAATTCATTCTTGAAATGAGATACATTTGTAGTTACCTTCGAACTCAATCATAATTCATTAGCTTAAATTTTTAAGTTAGATGGTTGATTTAACATGGTATCAAAGAAACTCTATACAGGAGTGTTGAAATATTAATATAATTAAATTTAAAGTTTTAGTCCGTTTAAGCTTTTGGGTTCAATGGTCATATACGACTTTTGTAGTCGTTCCGAGATGGGTATAAACCAAAAGAAAAATGGCTACGATAAAAGGAAGAACAATGCCCAAATTCAGTAAACATTTCAAATGAATCTTTTAATCCCTAAGCGTGGAACAGACCAAGTGGTTAACCGCATCAGAATCAGAATGAACTCAAATGCTTATGAATTCAAATTTTGACCTAAGAAATGTTTTTTTTTTTTTTTTTTTTTCAAATCAAACTTAGTTTTCCTTTGTATTTGATACCCACCATTAATATATATTATCGTTTTTGAGCTTTCCCTTTCGGACTTCTTCTTGTCTAGCTTGGTGTGTCAACGAGGGCGCTAAGCTCCAAAGGAAGGTGAACACCGAACAGTGTGCCAAAAAGGATGCTGGGTCCCGAAAGGGGTGGACACTGAGCAATGTGCCAATAAGGACGTTGAGCCCTGAACGAGGGTGGATTGTGAGATCCCACATCGGTTGGAGAGGGGAATGACGTATTGTGTGAAAACCTCTCCCTATTAGCAGATGCGTTTTAAAACCTTGAGAGGAAGACCGAAAGAAAAAGTTAAAAAAAGAAACAACATCGGGCACCAACCTAATTTCATTATTTTGCCAAGCCTTAGCTTTAGCTTAAACATGTAGTTGAGGTTATGTAATTTAGTTTAGGATGATGGTTCCTTGGGTCATGGCTAATCATTCACGAGTTTATTTTACATTTTTGATTGCTAAATAAATAAAAAAACCCTAAAATTTAAGCATATTCTTATTTGTGAATGAAATCAAATTAGTTATAAAGGTTAGGTTATAGAGTCTGGTGCTTATTTATAGTTTGATGAACTGTTATACATAAAATTATATATATCGTAGATGACATATAAAATAAATAGCCATTAGAGTAAAAAGCTATATCCGGGTAAAACTATATATGATGGATAGTTATATATAGTAGATGGTTATATCTGGGAAAACTATATATAGTAACCTGAACCATATATATATCCCCTTAGGACGCAGAGCTTTGAAAAAAAAAAAAAGGTACTTTCTATATTCTCGGTTACTGTACATATCTATAGTCATCAATACAAAATCTTTAGTCAATATTTTCCTTTCATTTTTTCTATCCTGTTCTTTATGTTCATCTAGATCGAGTGTGTGCGTTGTTGTGCGATCCTAACAACTGATATCAGAGTCTTGACGAAATTTACCACGATCTGTGAAGATGGAAATCTTAAAGATTGGAATTGAGAAGTTCGATGGATCCGAGTTCGGTTTCTGGAAGATGCAGATTGAAGATTATATGTACTAGAAAGATCTTTCGAACCCCTGTTGGGGGTGAAGCCGGATACCATGACCATAGATTAGTGGAAGCTCAAGGATCGAAAAGCGTTAGGGTTGATTCGGTTGATGCTATCTAGAAACGTGGCGTTCAACATCATCAATTGAATCCTAGATTGGGGATGCTCTAATCCTTAGCGTGGACAGTTTGATTGAATCCTGGATTTTGGATTCAGGTGCATCTTTTCATTCGTCTCCAAATAAAGAGTTGTTCCGGAATTTTAAGTCTGAAAATTTCGAGAAGTTGTATCTTGCCGACAACAAAGATTTGGAGATTAAAGGAAAAGAAGATGTCTGCATAAAAACTCCGGTAGGAAATCAGTGGACATCAAATGATGTCAGATATATTCCTAGTCTCAGGAAGAACCTGGTCTTTATTGGTCAGTTGGACAGCACAGGTTATGCAGTAGAGTTAGGGAAGAGTTCGTAGAAGATTATGAAGGGTGCTATGGTGGTAGCACGTGGCATAAAATTTGAAACTTTATACACCACTGCAGGGTGTATGAACATGGCTACTCTTGCTGAGAGTGCTTCAAATTCAAGTCTATGGCACAATAGACTTGGACATATGAGCGTGAAAGGAATGAAGAAGCTGGCTGCTAAAGGAGTTTTAGAAGGTCTGAAATCTGTTGATGTGGGTCGTTGTGAGAACTGCGTTATGAGCAAGCAGAAACGAGTTAGCTTCACAAGGACTGCCAGAGAATTGAAGAAAGTGCGGTTGAAAATGATCCATACAAATGTGGAGCAAGGTTCCAAGACAACGAAGCAAGTGGGAGTTGAGCTTGAGTTGCAGGGAAACTCACCTAGTGATGTTGTAACAGATACTTAAGAAACTCCTGAGATTGTTGCAGAGGAACCAGCGGTAGAGCAAGTGACACCTGAACCGGTGTTGAGAAGATCATCCAATACTATCAGAGTACCAGATAGTATGTATCTTCATTACACTATCTATTGCTGATGAAAGAAACCAGAGCCCTTTGATGAGGCCCTACAGTTGGAGATACAACCAAGTGGGAGCAAGCCATGGATGATAGAATGTCTAGGCTTCAAAAAATGCGTTGTACTGAGGCTAAGTACGTGGCAATAGCTGAAGTTGGAAAGGAGAGGATATGGATGACTAACTATTTGGAAGAATTGGGCAAGAAACAACATAAAAAGATTCTTTATAGAGATAGTTAGAGTGTCATACAGTTAGTGAAGAACCCGGTCTATCATTTAAAGATAAGACACGGAAGGCGATACCATTTCACTTGCAGGTTAGTGGAAGATGGTGATGTGTTTTGAGAAGATAGAGGTGCAAAGAATCCAGCAAACATGTTGACAAGGTTGTGCAAAGCCTCAATGGGTATGGTGCACGGAAGATGCTCATGGTCGCCTGAGAATGAAATTCTTGGTTCACTAGATCAGTTTCCAAGTGGAAGAATTGTTAGGTTATGGAGCTTGCTGCTTATTTATAGTTTAGTCGTTATACATAGTAAAACTATATATATATATATATATATATATATATATATATATATATATATATATATATATATATATGATAAATGACATATAAAGTAAATTCTCGTAAATAGCTATGTATAGTAAAAAGCTATATATATGGTAGATAGTTATATATAATTGGTGATCATATCTGGTAAAACTATATATAGTAAGGTGAACCATATATATACCCTCACTTTTGAAACGATACTTTCTATATTCTCTAGTATTCTCTCGTACATCTTTGTAGTCGTCAATATAAAACCTTCAGCCAATATTCTCCTTGCATTTTCTCTCTTCTTTGTATTCATCTCGATCGAGTGTATGTATTGTTGTGCAATCCTAACATTAAATTATTTGAATAATTTAGCTTAATTCGACTAAACACCCATAAATAATCTTTTTGTTTTGAATATTTCGATGGGAAATTAAGGGTTTAAACATGTGATTTTTGTATAAAAATTCCCCAAAAAGGTGAATTATAAATTGAGGGCGTTTGGTATTGACGTTTAGAGCCGAGTAATTGATTATTTAGTTTTTATATTTAATTTTGATTAATTTATTTATAATTAAAAAAAAAATTAAGGAACGGGTAGAGGTTTAATTTCAACTTAATAAAATAATTTGTCGAACATAAACATTTTTTGAGGAAAAAAATCTACTATATATTTTTATTATTTATTTACTTATGTTTTTTTAGATAAACTTCATCTATCATTTTCAAGAATATATTAAAAAGTAGGAGAATAATTTGATGGACGATTTTAAGCAGTTGATTATAGAAAATAATTTAAATATATATTTTAAACCAATATTTAGTAGTTATTATCAAAATAATTTTTTTTCAAGGGGAATAATATCAAATGTATATTTTGGTTCAAAAGAAATATATTTATGGTACTTTTTTTTTACTCTTTCAAATTAGAAATGGAAAATATTATATTTATAATAATTAAATGGATTCTAGAAGCTGTTTCAAATCCGAATCAAAACCTAATTAAAGTTGTTTACTGTCACCAATCCAAAAAGGATCATATATCTTATATTTACTAAAATAGCATTTTTTTTTGTTAATTAATATGAATAAATTAATTAGGAAGTTTTAATTATAAAAAATTATTAAAAAAATAAATATATATATTTTTTATTAGAAAAAAAATATTACCATCGAAGATATGTGAGTTGGTGACGTAAATGTAAATTAATAAATTACCCTTCTCTAAAGTAGAAACTAGGTATAAATTACCTCTATTTTTCGATTGGGTTAGGCAGTTGCAATTGTTTTTTTTTTTAATTATTTAAAAAAATTCAAATATATATTACACTAATAATTAAAATATTATAAAACTCAAATATAAAATATTTACAGGTTACAATACACCACTAGCATCCGTTACAAACGTCAAATATTCTTTATATTTGTAATAATTTTAAAAGCAAGGTAGAGTAAGTGATATGTTGCAATTACTCTAAGGAGAGTAAGATTCGGATTACCTTGTTGATCGAGTATCTCAAGGTAAGAACATTGTTTGAGATTTGAATCACTCCACAAGTAAGATCGATCATGTCTAGCTTGAATGATTCTTGTTGATCAAATATCTTAAGCAAGAACACTTGATTGAGATTCGAATCACTCCACAAGCAAGATTGATCATGTCGAGCTTGAATGATTTTACATGCAACCTAAACTATATAGAATTGCAAAGAAACTTAGTCATTGACTAAAGAAGAGCACAAATACTTCTTTTACTATATTTTACTAGTCTACTTACAAATATAACATACATTGTATTTAATGGCCATAACTAACCATTATGTAATTGTAACCTAAAGTAAATAAAAAGTCTTAAAATACATTAATGAAATTCAATAACTCTAAATTGTATGACATAAAACTTCATTCTTCATTCTTCTTCAACTTGGCATGAATTGAAATATATTTTGATAATTTCAACAATATTTTTTTCATTTATTCAGTGAAATATATTGTATGATTGATGTCTCTTGGTTCAATAATTAACCCAATAAAAAAAAAATGAAGCTTCCAATCAACTTAAACTTTTTAATTTCTAAAAATTCAACCCAATTAAAGTCGAAAAAAATTAACTCAACTCAACCTTTATGAGTTGGGTAGGATAAGTTTATCTAAATTAGTCGAATTATGAGATGAGTAGTACCAAATTAGATAAGCTTGGGAATTTAAAAACAAAAGAATAAAATAATTAAAAAAAAAAGTTTGGTCAAAAAAACAATTTTGTGATTGGACTATGGAATGAAGTAGACATAGAACACGATGCACTCAAGTATGTTTCAATAATCAATTTCCGTATTAACTTACCATAAATACCTTCCACATCCTTCTCTTCAATCCATTCATACACATCTAACCAAAAAACGCTTCAAATTTCCCTTAATTTTAACAATGGCGTCGTCTAACCCTTGTTCAAAATCCCCTGAGTCAGTACATTCCTCACCATTTGCTTCTCGCTATGTTCAAAACCCAACCCCAAAATTTGTAATGCCTGAAAACTCCATGTCCAAGGAGGCAGCAGCTCAGATCATCAACGACGAGCTCATGCTAGATGGCAACCCACGTCTCAATTTGGCATCCTTCGTCACCACATGGATGGAGCCCGAATGCGACAAGCTAATCATGGACTCGATCAATAAAAACTACGTCAATATGGACGAGTACCCTGTTACCACCGAGATTCAAAATCGGTGTATCAACATGATTGCCCATTTATTCAACGCACCATTGGGAGATTCCGATGTAGTGGTGGGAGCTGGGACGGTGGGGTCGTCAGAAGCCATCATGTTGGCAGGGCTTGCCTTCAAGAGGAAGTGGCAGAGTAAGCGGAAGGCGGAAGGGAAGGCTTTTGATAAGCCTAATCTTGTGACGGGTGCTAATTTTCATGTTTGTTGGGAGAAATTTTGTAGGTATTTTGAAGTGGAGTTGAGGGAAGTTAAAGTTAGAGAAGGGTATTATGTTATGGACCCTTTTGAGGCTGTTGAGATGGTGGATGAGAACACTATTTGTGTTGCTTCAATTTTTGGTTCCACTTATAATGGGGAATTTGAAGATGTGAAGGCGTTGAATGATTTGTTGATGAAGAAGAATAAGGAAAGTGGATGGGATACGCCTATTCATGTGGATGCGGCTAGTGGTGGGTTCATAGCGCCGTTTTTGTATCCAGAGCTGGAATGGGACTTCCGGCTTCCTTTGGTGAAGAGTATCAATGTGAGTGGGCATAAGTATGGGCTTGTGTATGCTGGGATTGGGTGGGTCATTTGGAGAACTACACAAGACTTGCCTCAACAACTCATTTTTCATATTGATTATCTTGGAGCTGATCAGTCTACCTTCACTCTCAACTTCTCCAAAGGTAAAATTCCTCCACTTTTTTCGGTTTTAATAATACCCTTGATTCAATTATTTTCGTATGAACGATTCATTTTCAGGGTCAAGCCAGGTGATTGCTCAGTATTATCAATTAATCCGTCTCGGTTTTGAGGTAAGGTTTAGTTTTTGCACAAATTATGTTAAGAATGGTACGATACTATAACAATCTTTCTAATTATTTATTTAGTTCTTATTTCTATTTAATATAATCATTAAGAAAAGTTGTTTGTTTCCGCATGTGACGTCTCTAGTAAACCAAAGACACTGTTTACTATTTTGTTTTGCTTCCATCTCCTTATGCAATGAAAAAATTGAAGATTTAGTTATTATTTGAAAAAATTCCACTTTTATCCATAAATCCCTTATTCTATTGCTCCAATTTAATAAAATTATGTTTTATAATTTCATGATTACTTTTTACAATTTCGAACGGATTTTTTTTGAATTATATTTTTTTCTCGAATCTTTCATCAAGAGGTAAAGGATTAAATTTTGTAAGAAAAAAGTTTTTTATGAAAATATTAATAATTTTGAAGGATCCCTTAACTATTAACGGATTAATAGTGATTGGCACTATATATATATATATATAAACTCATGGTAATTTTCTAAATTAGCCCACGTGTATCCCCTCCCAGCTATCCTCCCAATGAACAAAGTACACTACAATTTCCCTCTAAAGAAGTCTATGGAGCCCTTGAACAACCTCCCCTTAATTGAGGTTCAACTTCTTAATGTGGAGTCCTTGAACAAAGTCGAGGGTCCCAACTTCTTTGTTCCCTTTAATCGAGACTCGACTCTTTTGTGGAGCCCTCAAACAAAGTACACCCTTTGTTCAACACTTAGTCACTTTTGACTACACTTTCGAAGGTTCTAACTTCTTTGTTCGACATTTGAAGATTCTATTGACATGACTAAGTTAAGGATATGCCTCTGATACCATGTTTGGAGTTAGGACTCTTCACAATGGTATGATATTGTCCACTATGAGTATAAGCTCTCGTAGCTTTGCTTTTTTGTTTCTCCGAAAGGACTCGTAGCAATAGAGATGTATTTCTTATTTATAAGTCCATAATCATTAGCTAACGTGGGATTTTCTCCCGACCATCCTCAACAAATTATTATATAATATCTTATCGTTTATGATGATGAACAAGGGATACCGCAAGGTGATGCAAAACTGTCGCGACAACGCCATGGCATTGAAGGAAGGACTACAAAACACGGGGCAATTCACGATAGTGTCGAAGGACATCGGCGTGCCAGTGGTGGCATTTTCCCTCAAAGATCGAAGTACCCACGACGAGTTCAAGGTGTCGGAGATGTTGCGGCGGTTCGGGTGGATTGTGCCGGCTTATCGAATGCCTAAGGGAGCCAAGCATGTATCCGTTCTTCGTGTTGTGGTTAGAGAAGATTTCTCTCGCGCCCTTGCAGAGCGGCTTTTGGTTGATATCATTAAGGTGTTGGCGGAGCTTGATACTCTTCCACCCAAAAGTGCTGCGAAAGCCATCGCCTTGGCGAAGGACGAGGATGCAGCGAATGATAGCGCAGTGAAGAAGACAGCAGAGGAGACAGAAATGGAAATTGTGAATGCTTGGATCGACATGATAACAAAGGCTACCAAAATCACTTGTTGCTGATTTTTTTTTTTCGAACATAAATAATTCTACGAGTTCGGTGACTATCTCATAAAAATTGTAATACGTTACTATTAAAAAGCAATAGCGAAATATATACACTGTATGCTGTCAAAGTCTCATCGTCGTTCAATTCTAGTATGCTCTATTCATTAGTTTTCCAAGCATAAGTACTACTTTTTGGCGCATAAATTTTTTTTGGCACTAATCACTGATTGATTGTCGAGGATCGATAACGACCGATAAGAGTACTTTAAAATGGTGAAGTTCCTTAGAATTGAATCGAGCACCATCACTAGAGAGGGGACGAGAGCTAGCAAGGATGTTGAGCCACAAAGGGGGTGTATTGCGACATCCCACATTGATTGGAGAGGAGAACGAGTGCTAACGAGGATGCTGGGCCACAAAGGGGGTGTATTGCGAAATCCCACATCGATTGGAGAGGGGAACGAGTGCTAACGAGGATGCTGGGCCCTAAACGGAGTGGATTATGAGATCGCACATTGATTAGAGCGAGAAACGAGTGCCAACGAAGATGTTGGGTTCCAAATGAGGTGGATTGTCAGATCCTACCTCGGTTGGAGAGGGAAACAAAACATTTTTTTATAAGGGTGTGAAAACCTCTCTCTTAGAAAACACGTTTTAAAAACTTTGAGAAGAAGCCTAACTGGATAATACCAACTAGCTCGGCTTGAGTTGTTACAATATATGTACTAGAGTTGGTAACCACAAAGTTGTGCCCTAAGTATTTATGGCGGGGTCTTCTTCCATGTATTTGATGTGGTCTATCAGGGTCATACTCTACACGATATGAGATCACTCGACGAGGTCATTACTTACATGTATATGAAATGATCTATCAAGATTGTGTGACATGAACCCACATTGAGAGTCATTTCTTACATGTATATGATCGTGATGGTGACACATGATGATAGATCAGTGATAGAATTGTGTCTTGTGATAGATTCGAATGGTTTTAACTTTTTTAGCATTTCCAGATATATTTAGTAAACTTTTATCTTTATTCATTAATTCGTTCCTTTTATTCGAATATGAAAGGACAGGTTGTCAAATTTACGAATATTAAAATAATAAATTTCGATCACAAAATATTTGCAACATACTAAAAAAATATGATTATGAAAGAGTCCAGCTGTTGGTCGGAATTAAAATGGTTTTTTTTTTTTTTTCTAATTTTTTATTCCAATTTCACCTTATGCTCCAAACCAAAACAATATGCCGCAAAATTCAAATATATATATCATACGTATAAGGTCAACCATGTCTTAAAAAAGAAACTTTAGAAATAAGATATTAAATAATATCAAAATTTTATATAAATAATAATAAATAATTTTAACTAATTAAGTTTTAGTTTAATTTTCATTCATTAATATTATAAATATTATGCTTTAAAACTTAGATTTTTCTCAAATATAATATGTTAACAATTTTTAAATAAAAAAAATATTTATATAAAATATTATATGTCTTTTTATTTATTTATTTAATATTTGTAAAATATAAATTATTAATTAATTGAATATACTTTATATATGTTTTTGGAAAAACAGAAATGAGAATAAAATAAACAATAAAGTTCACTTTTTTTCTTTCTAAATCTGTACACTAAATTTTTTAAATATTTTTTTTAAAAGGAGAGAAACCGAAACAAAAATTCGAACAATTATCAAATATTTATTTTTCTGGATGCGACATAGAGGGTTTGTTCGATTTTTTTATCGATTTGAAAATATATATTTAGAGAATAAATTCTGTTGAACCAGTCCGCTTTTATTCATCTAGATTAGTTGTCGGGCACGACCCAATAAAAATGACTTTAATGGACCTCTCTAAATAATAAGGAGAACATGTCATCCACTTACTATCCTTCCTTTTCTACGTCCAAAATGCTAATCTTGCTTTTTACCAATAAATAGTTATTTGTTCTCACCTGTGGACGTTAGTCAAACCATTGAAACATTCACTGAAAGTAAAATCGTACTGTTAAACTATTTAATATTAAATTAAATTTGTTTGACATTAACATCATTTTTTATTTTATTATTGTTGAAGGACATTAAACATACATTTATGATTATTACTATTATTTATTATATCGATAAGATAAAGTGGTATACTACGTTATTAGATCGTATTATATTATTAATTATCAATATATATATTTTTTTTGTATTTTATTTTTAAATTTGTTATGAGCATGCAAAAATAGTTGATGGTGTTAATTAATTCTCTTTTTTTTTTTTTTTTTTATTATTTATTTGACAAAATTATTTTCAAATTACAATTATTTTTCAATCTTACTAGTTTACTCTACTTTTACTTTGTGGTAACTTTTAAATTTTATATATATATTAAGTTAAAAAATATGTGGCATAAGAATTTCACACTTTTTGGAAAGGGTATTTTTCTTAATACGTGGAAGTTGACAACCTTTTAATTTTTAATGAATAAATTAGAGAATATATGTATTGACTATATATATATATATATTCACTAAATATTCTTAAAAAAGAATAAGATTAATTACAAAAATTTAGGAAAATAAATAATTAAAATGAAAATCCTTTTTAAAATTTGAAGAAAAAGAAAAGAGAGTATCATTTTCTTTTTCATTTTTTAATTTAATTTTAATTTTTCATTTTTAACTTATATAATAATGATTTTTTTTTTCTATGGTTCAGCCTTTTATTTTAATTTTTATAACGGCACAAATTTGAGATTGTCTATAGATAATTGGATTTTTCGTAGAAAATTTATAAAAATGGATAACAGATAATATCAATTTTTTCGACATAGATTCTATTAAAAAAAATATAACACATCATATAAATTCAATAATATTTAAACAGAAATACAATCCACCTAATTTTTAAAGACTCAAATTCAATATTAGAACATATATATTTATTTACAAGTAAATAAGTGTTATAAAATAAGTTAGCTTAGTAATATATATACCACTCAGAAAGTACGAAGATGTATTATAATCTGAAAGGATGCTATTGGTGGCTAGGAATGAAGAACATAGAGGATTTCATAAGACGATGCTTGACCCGCCATCAAGTGGAGGCCTCGAGACAGCGTCTAGCCGTGTATATGAGTTCTATCTTGAATTGGCCAAAGATTAAGCAGAATTTTAACGTGATCCGAGTAGTGGAGAAACAGAGCATACAAGACAAATTACTCCCTTTAAGAGGAACTTAGAATGAAGAATATAATTGATTATCAACACTTTTTAATTAATGAACACTGAGTTTAATTAACGAAAAAAATTCCTCTCCACTCCTTGGATTCTTAGTTCTAATTGGGTAGGTCGTGCGGGCCCCGACCTTAACGACATATCAAATGATCCATGGTTTTTCATTTCTTATATGATTGTTTGACTAGTAGCCCATGTGCAATTTATACGAGTCGCTTTGCGTGTCCAAATTATCCTTATTGTAACTGAAAATTTTCCGATCGGAGAAATAGCGCAATGGGTTCTCAGGAGAACGACCGAGCAATCTTGGAGGAGGGTCTTTTACAGGTTTGATCTCTCTGCCTCGGAATATTCGGAATAGGACTGTTTCCGCTAGTGGAATGGTCAAAGGGTGTGAATCACTTGAATCTCGAACCCATATATACTTTGCATTCGTGATTTCATCTTTCTTTTCCCCTGTTCGTTAGATTCTTAAGACGAAGATCTTGAAGATATATGAAATGAACATGGATAACCTGTTAGCGAATTAATCGTTTACGTAATTACACAATTTGAGCACTTGATGTCCTTCGTGATGCTTGCTAAGAAAAAGTCTAACAATTAATTCTGGTTAGCTCAATGGGTCTGAAATTGATGTTCATAGTTTTTGGATTAATCTTCTTCCTAAACGAAGAGCATTGTTGAAGCCATTTATTTCGTCATATACAGCCAAGTCTTCATAATATTGAAGTGTTTAATTTATTTGGAATTGGGTATGTGAAGGCTGATGACCATTTGTTTTTCTCCTGCTTCTTTCTTCTTCCCTCTCGGATGAAGGCTTCTTTTCCCTGTGATTGATTTGCCATACATAATTTGGGTGGCTACTCATTTGTGAGATCCATATGAACACATGACATGCGAATTGTGCTAGTATAGGCACACCCTTTCCTTGAGTTTATTGAAACTCTAACGAAAAGACCTTTGAGTTTTATCTTGTGATGGTACCTTCGAAGCAGGCTGGATGTTTTGTTTTAAAACATGATGTTCTTGGTTAAGTAGGAGGGCTGTCTCCATTTGTGTGGCCGATTGGCCATTGTTAGGTTAAAGGGAAGGGATTGGGATAAGTAGATATTGATGTTCAGATTTTGGGATAAGGAATGTACAACTCAACAACATACAACACTTGTCAACTTCCTCATATGTTGGCACAAGCATCAACTGTTTTTGAATTGCGTATTCCAGGACTGAAGGAATGAGTATGCTAACAAGTTTCTATTCCACCGCATGATTGACATACATAAATGTATAATATATGGACATTATAATTACATATGTATTCTAAAGATGTTTATTTGTATTTTTCTCTTAACCCGTCATATTACATATGTCATGTTAATATTTTTCATACAAGAAAAATACAAGGGTTCGGGGTTTGGGCGGTCTTATGAGGTATTTGGTTGAAGAGGAATAATTAAGTGTTTAGAGTGTTGGAGAGGGAGAACCAAGAAGGATATGTGGGCTCTTGGTAGGTTCCATGTCTCTCTTTGGGCTTTAGTTGTTATGTCTTTTTGTAATTACCCTTTTAAGTATCATTTTGCTTCACTGGATTCTGCTGTTGTTTTAGTTTGACTCCTTTTGTTTGAGGCTAGTTTTTTGTATCTCCTTGTATTCTTCATTTTTTAAGTCTGTACTTCATAAGTTCTTTTTAAAGGAATATATATATATATCTAGGGGTGGTCATGGTATTACTATGCGACACTGCGGGGTCAACACCTACAAATGCTTAAATTTTGATTTCCTTCTTTTAGAATGAAAGCAATGGACTTTATACAGGCGATGGCTCAGTTGACTTCCATGGTAATCCTGTTCTCAAGCAAAATACAGGAAACTGGAAAGCATGCCCATTCATTCTAGGTATCTTTTTTTAGCTTTGGTATGGTTAGCATAAATTAGTAACTCAACTTGGACTTAACAATTTAAACTTCAAAACTTTAAACTGTCTTTTCTTTTTTATTCTTTACTTGACATTTGAATCCCTTTATTCATACAGGGAATGAAGGCTGTGAGCGATTGGCCTACTATGGGATTTCAACTAACCTTGTTACGTATCTTACAAATAAACTACATCAAGGAAATGTATCAGCTGCTAGAAACGTCACTACTTGGCAAGGAACTTGTTATCTTACACCCCTTATTGGAGCTATATTGGCAGATGCATACTGGGGAAGATATTGGACAATTGCTACTTTTTCAACAATTTACTTCATTGTATGTTTCATCTGAAGTGGATATGCCTTCCTCCCTTCCCTGGCATTTCTGTAGTTTTGTTTTATTTGCATATTATAGTGATTTTTGTCATGATGTTCTTTGTAGATAGATTCCTATGGAACTTTAAGCCCCTTTAGATGAACTGGTTAACATTTTCCTCAAAAAGTATTTTTAAGTACGAACTTATTCTCTTCTTTCTCTGTCTTGCCAAATCCTGCAACGTTAAGCTTAAATTCTAAGAATATTGGTGGACAAGATGGTTGCCTTACATAGCGCAATAAACAATGTATGAAGTAATATGACTGGTGGAAATTACTTTAGGGATATCATTTGTGGATCAAATACACTCCTTTGTTGCTTAGGATGCACCCTTTTCAAACCTGCATGCCAGTCTCATTATTATATTTTCAGAGTGCGACTAAAGATGCAGGTTTTTCTTTACAGGGAATGTGTACATTAACTCTCTCTGCATCGGTTCCTGCTTTAAAGCCAGCTGAATGTGTTGGGTTTATGTGCCCCCCAGCTTCTGCTGCTCAGTATATTGTATTTTTCCTTGGGCTCTATTTGATTGCCCTTGGGACAGGTGGAATTAAACCATGTGTTTCATCCTTTGGAGCAGATCAGTTTGATGATACTGATCCTGCTGAAAGGGTTAAAAAGGGCTCGTTTTTCAACTGGTTTTACTTTTCTATCAACATTGGAGCTCTTATATCAAGTAGTTTCCTGGTTTGGATACAAGACAATGCTGGGTGGGGTCTGGGGTTTGGCATCCCTGCATTATTTATGGGCCTTGCTATTGTAAGTTTCTTCTCTGGCACAAAGCTCTACAGATTTCAGAAACCGGGAGGAAGCCCAATTACGAGAATGTGCCAGGTTTTGGTTGCTTCCTTTCATAAACGAAATGTAAAGATTCCTGGTGACAGTAATCTTCTATATGAGGTGCAAGACAAAATTTCTGCCATTGAAGGAAGTCGCAAGCTGGAACACAGCAATGAACTGAAGTAACTTTCTTTCACTAGCTGAGATATAATCTTGTAGCTGCATTCCAAAATATCTATTGTTATTCCTTTATAAGGCAAACTCCTTATTTTTCATGTCAAATTTTGATTTGCTAATGATGGATTAGGTGACACAGTAAAACCCAGTTATTCTTTCAACATTTATATATTAGCATGTCTAGGGGAGTACCAAATCTTCATTCTCTTTCCAGTTCCCAAGCAACTTGTTAGTGGGATCTTTCAAATGATATTTTTGATAGCAGTAATCGCCATTAGTTCGTTTCGTAGATTTGCTGCTTGAAACAATCGGGTGCGTAGCTATTACATGCATTAGTTATATGTGTATGGTATGTATATACTAGACAGATTCATGGTAGATTTTATGCATATTTTGAATCTGTCCTGGTCATACGAATATCTGGTAGGATAATTAGCAACCTTACTAATTATGTTACTGTCTGTGCAGACCTTTCTTCGCAATGAACAACATCATTTTGTCTGTACTAAACATTGCAATTAAACGATGTTTTACTTTGACATATGATGTGAAAACCTGATCATGATTGAATACTGAGAAAATTCACGACTTATTGCTTGTCGGAGATGACTTTTTAAGTACTTAAAAAAGGATTTTACGCATTTAAAAAGTCATTTCAATCCGATTTTTGGTGGAGAAATTAACCGTAAACTTTATTTGTGCTGCAGATGCCTTGATAAAGCGGCTGTCATCTCTGATGCTGAGTTGAAAAGCGGAGACTTTTCCAATCCCTGGAGGCTCTGCACAGTAACTCAAGTCGAAGAATTCAAGATTCTTATCCGAATGTTCCCAATATGGGCTACTGGAATCGTCTTTTCTGCCGTGTACGCCCAAATGTCGACATTGTTCGTAGAGCAAGGGACAATGCTAGACACAACTATTGGTTCTTTCCGCATTCCTCCAGCCTCTCTCTCGACCTTCGACGTTGTAAGTGTTATTTTCTGGGTGCCTGTGTATGATAGATTCATAGTTCCAATGGCAAGAAAAGTCACAGGAAACGGGAGGGGATTTACAGAAATACAGCGAATGGGAATCGGCCTGTTCATATCGATTTTATGCATGTCAGCTGCAGCCTTGGTAGAGATCAAACGACTGGAACTTGCCAGAGAACTTGATTTGGTGCATAAACCAGAGGCTGTACCGCTGAGCATACTATGGCAGATACCACAATATTTCTTGCTGGGTGCAGCAGAAGTATTCACATTCATTGGACAGCTCGAGTTCTTCTATGATCAATCTCCAGATGCCATGAGGAGTTTGTGCAGTGCATTGTCTCTGTTGACCACTGCGTTGGGGAACTACCTCAGTTCCTTCATTCTAACCATTGTAACCTACTTGACAACGAGAAATGGACAGCCCGGGTGGATACCAGATAACTTGAATGAGGGCCATCTGGATTTCTTCTTCTGGCTCTTGGCTGCACTAAGCTTCTTCAACTTGTTGCTCTATATTGTCTGTGCCAAACGCTACCGCCCAAAGAAGGCTTCTTAAAGGTGAAGGAAGAACATGCTGCTGCTGCTGCTGCTGCTGCTGACTGCTGTAACTGTAAGCCACAAAAGGCCATTTCCAGAAACCATATTTGGGTCATTATTCTGGTCTGCTGTATATATATATAGATTACAAACGGCCCCCATTTCCCTCTTCTTTTTTTAACTTCAAATTCATTTTGATATTGCAATTTGGCTTAAATTTGGTGTCATGTGCTTAAAAGAGCATGGATTAGTAACGATCTTAACCATCTTTGGTGGTTTGTTTGTTCATAATTGTTATTATTTTAAGGCTCTATGTTCCAGAAATTCTTTATTTTCCCATCAGCACTTCGAGGAAAGGAAATATTAATGAAATAGTGCATGATCTTCATCATTAAGGCCAATGAAAATTCATTGAACTCAATGAATTTTAGAACATGATTGATATGGGTGTATAAATTTATAAAGAATTATACAAAAAATATTCCTGATTTTCGTTTTTTGCGTTTGAATTTTAAAATTCGTTCGAAACGATAGCCTTAAACTTTGAAATTGTTTCAAACAATATATTTTCTGTTGGTGAGAGAATTTGAAAGGTGATAGCTATGGCTCCTCACGTTCTCATTTTGATCTGATCGATCGTGACACGGAGTTGAGAGAAGACAAATGGAGAGAGATATAATTACAGAAAGTGGGTTTGTTTATGGTAATGAATTTGCAAATGTTTTAGAGCAGGGGATCTTCTTCCATTAATGGTGCCTCTGGCTGTGGCTCCCACACGCAACTCTGTCTCTATCTCTCTCTCTCTCTCTCTAGTACTCGTATGAACTGTTGATGGTGCTGTTGCTTGCTCTCTGGTTTGATTATAATGGGAATTGGGATGGAATCTTCATCCCTATGCGCTCTTGTGTCGGTTCGTTTTCTGGAGGAGATGCGCCACTGTAATGTTTGTGATCGCTGCTTCTGATTCTTACGTTTCCGCCATGTTTAGTTACCATTCCTCCATCTCCTTCCGTCGTACCCTTCAGATTCTTCTCCTCTTCACTGCCATTTCTCTCTCTTGTCTTGTTATTTTCAGAGAACTCGACTCCTTTCGCTACTTTCCTCTCTTCTCCTTCTCCACTTTCTCCGCTTCTCCTCCTCCTGCTTTGCCCTTCTTCCCCTCCCTCGCTGATGACGACGAGCTTTCTGCTGTGAGTTATCTCGTTTCCTTGTTCGTCTTCTGTTCACGTTTTGCCATTTTGGTTGATTATTTTCTTACTTTTTGTTCTTTTGGTTTGTGTTGATTAATCTAGTTTCCGTAATCGTCGTTCTTCCGAATTGTGAGTTTGAATGTCATCGATGAATTGGCCTTGATAATGAGGGATGTGCTTTGGTAGTGTGTTTTTCTAATGCTGAAGTATTGATCTGCTCTGGATTGGATGTTTTATGCTTCTGATTATACTCTTCCTTGCCTCTGATTTTGCCTCGTTTGGCTGATTATAGGATGCTGATGAGTATGAACTGGGCAAGGTCTTGAAGGATGCTGCAACAGAAGGCAGAACTGTTATTTTAACTACTTTGAATGAAGCATGGGCATCTCCAAACTCAGTAATTGATCTCTTTCTCGAGAGCTTCAGAATTGGAAATCAAACTCGCCAACTATTGAACCATTTGGTTATTATTGCATTTGACAGAAAGGCATTCATTCGTTGCTTGGCTATCCATGTCCATTGTTTTTCTCTTGTTACTGAAGGAGTTGATTTTCATTCAGAGGCATATTTTATGTCACCCGACTACTTGAAGATGATGTGGAGAAGGATTGATTTTCTGCGAACTGTTCTTGAGATGGGGTACAATTTTGTGTTCACGGTATCATACTCTCTCCTTTTCCTTTGTGATGCAACCTTCCTTAGTTTTTATTTATATCAATGGTTCATTTTTTTTAAATTTCCTCTGGAAGATTGTGATAAGTAATATATCTTAATCCAATGCCCGGGTAGGTTGGATAAACAGCATGCTAGTAAATCGATAATGGGTCGACAATCGATCTATGTTCAGTCTTATTTTGATATTACTAGTGAAGCAATTTACAGTTTGCCTTGTGTAGATTTCTTTTTTGTACTTTATAATTTATCGATATATATGGTATATCGTAAAGAACAACATTGATAAGCGATATGTCGAGACTGTGGTAGGTCACCTCTTTTGAAAGTTGTACACTTAACATCATACTAAGAGAACCCTGAAGAGAATGTTTGGGAGTGATCTTAAACCTGACAACAAAAGTGATTTTAATCACTTTCAAAGATGTCCTAAATCTTTTTGTTTGCAAGATTTTCTAGAGAATTCTGTTATTTACATTTGAAATATAAATGAAATAAGTGATAAGACGAACATTACTTGTGAGGAACTTGAAGGTGTCAATCATTTCTCTCTATAACACGCGTTACACACGTGTATCGAGGTGTCTTTCCAGGTGATACTCTGATTTGTATATCCAACCTGTATGGATCTTCAATCTTATTATGGGTATCCAACATATGTTAGGGTGTTTCAGTCTAAAGTACATGGAGAGCATACACAATTTCATATACCAAATGTTTGTGCTTCATAACTATTTGACATGGAGAACAGGTATCAAACTGGATGCCGATGAATCGTTTTTGGGTTTGGATGTCTTTTCTCTCCTTCACTATTAGAGCATTCTTGGGTGGTTCCTGCTGGGGAAGATTTTTTGAAGTGGAAAATTCCTTTATCAATCAAGTGTCACCTCTGCTCCCTAGGTTGATTTAAGATAAGGAATTAGGGTCAATCCATTGCCCACTTAGTTGTGGTTCTCCTCCTCCACTATCAGCAGTAACTCCCATATTAGGTCTCCCTTACCTTTTGTCTCAATAGTCAAGCTTCTGTATACAGTATCTATACATGCCTGCTTTAACTCTTGTCGCTTGAGATCTGTTATTTAGCTGTTTCATGTATGATGGAGAAAATTGAAGAATTAGATTATCATCCTTAAGGACATATCAGTTCTTATTTTGATGTATGTTGAAGGATGTCAATTCACATGCTCCTCTCATGTCTGTATCGAGCACTCAGATCAAGATATAACTTTATAAAGTATTCCTTTTGTATTTCTTTTAATTCCCTACTCGTGTTTCTTCCTTCAGGATGCTGATGTTATGTGGTTCAGGGATCCGTTCCCTTTCTTTGACATGGATGCAGATTTCCAGATTGCTTGTGATCACTACCTGGGCATCCCTGATGATTTAGATAACAGACCCAATGGAGGGTTTAACTATGTGAAATCCAATAATCGGTCAATTGAGTTTTACAAGTACTGGTACTCATCTCGAGACACATATCTGGGATACCATGATCAGGATGTTCTTAATAAGATCAAATACGATTTTTTCATCTATGAAATTGGACTAAAGATTATCTTTCTGGATACTGCTTATTTTGGTGGGTTCTGTGAACCCAGCAAAGACTTGAATCGTGTACTAACCATGCATGCAAACTGCTGTATTGGAATGAACAACAAGCTTCATGATCTTAGAATTATGCTCGAGGATTGGAAGCATTACATGTCTATGCCGCCATATCTTAAGGCATCATCAAATTCGTCTTGGAGAGTTCCACAGAATTGCAGGTATGGCTCCATTTCTAGCTCATAAACAAATTTACCATTCTTGAATTTCGTTTTTTAATATATACTTTATTCTTTTTTTTTTTTTTCCTCTTGTTCCAGCATCTGATCACTGTTTAATCGGCGATTCTCCAAAGAATTTTTGAATCCCACCAAACTCAGAGTGGTGCAGTATGAGCCATCATTTTTGCACTGCACATTTCGAGTTCTGTGGACCTTCTTCTTAAAGATAGTTCGAGGTCCAGCCGTTCCATTGTACATCGCCAAACTGGAAAACGTGAAGAACACAGCCTAACCATCATTAGGAAGCTCGCTTGGTAGAATTTTAATTCGATTACATCAGAACCCTGTAACCACAATTAGATAAACTAGACTGCATATTCTCCCTTGGTAGAATTTTAATTCGATTACATTAGGGGTCTGTTTGGATCACATATATGGCTCATGATTTCGAATGTTGAATGTCCTGGAATAAATGTGTTTGGATATGAAATATAATTGATGTCCGTAAACAAATGTTTTATTTCGTTGATTTTGCAAATGAAATCAAAACTAATTGACTAAATATAAAACAAGAAAATAGTTGAATGAAAATTTTTGGTTAATCACAAATTGACACATTCTGATCGTTCAATCGAATAAGGTAATCTGGTCAAATTGGGCCATGTTATTTGGTCATTACGTTCAATTGAGCTCCAAAAAGAGCTGATCCAAGGCCAACCAAGTCCGAGTTCGATTGGTTGGGTCCAAGGTCGATCAAGCCCAAATCCAATCAATTGATGTTATCAATAGTCCAAACTAGGAAGATCTCGTGGAGAAAGAGGTTCTATACGGTTGGAATGCACCAAGAAGACTTGCCAAAATGGGCTCAAAGGGCATCAACTAATGGCAAGTTCCTCATTAAGTATACAACCATCCAAGAATAAAAGTCTCATCTTCCATAAAAACCCAGCTTCAGGAGTTCTTTTGTTCATGGCTACATAATATCCTTAAATCTTGGCGAAGTGGAAAGGAATATATACACATTATACATCATTCCTATGATACTGCCAAAGAATTCAAAACCTACAAAGTGAAATAATTCAAAAGATAAAGGATGTACAGTTTCTGGGACGATTGCCAATGTGAAACACTTCCCAGTGACCGAAAAAGAGAGACAATATTTGTTATTTATGCTGTATCAGCACCGGACTCCAAATTCTCACGTCCCATAAGATAACCTTCACTCCAAACTTCTATGTATCTGATATGTACGTACAAAGGATTAAGGGGAAACAAAAAACAAGAAAGAACAGGAAATTTATTGTATATGCACTGAATAGCGAGTACCAACCTTGAACCGTCAACATTAATGCAAAGAAAGTCGCCATGACGCCAACCATCTTGGAAATGACCAAATAGAACATCACCTGACTTTGAGTAGAAGCGACCTTCTCCATAAGCCTTTCCCTTCCAGAAGTTTGCAAACCATCGATCCCCTGTGTGAAAATAAAACCAGCCCTGATAACACATGGGACTTGTGTCAGTTCAATGAAAGGCTCCTGTACAGCAAAATCACTGCCAACACATAATTCGAAGTGTATTTCAGGTTAAAAAAACGATAAAAATTTGGGAAAGAGGAAACAGTTTTAGTCTAAAAGGTCTGGGGAATAGATTTTGGTACAGAATCATCGTTGTATTAATGACACTAACCAAAATAGGATTGAACAAGTCGTGTGGTAATGACCTTTAGATTTCATTATAGATAATTGATAAGCTCGTCATGTCATTGACTCTTTGCATGACATCACTTGACATATTCCTTGATATCAATAATGGAACAATGTTCCAAGGAGCCAACTAAGAACGGAGTTTCTTTAACCTTTTAGGAACTGAGAATCATTTTCTTTCAAAGGTGTATCCTTCTCATATAATTATTATAAAATTAATTTTTATTTTGTGCACAACAAAGCTTTTTAGAGATGGTCACTTGGAGTGAAACAAACAAAAATGCGAGGACAAACCTTTCCATGCATGACATCATCTCTCCATGATCCTTGAAACATATCTCCATTGTTGAAGTAGACTGTACCTTGACCTGATCTCATACCATAGCGCCACATACCATCATATATGCTCCCATCTTGAAGTACTAGACGGCCCTGTACATATAGTCAAAAGCTGCATGTCATAAAGATTGGTATAAAATAAGTTTGCACTTGTCTTCTATGTCAGGGACAATACCTTCCCTTCGGGAAGCCCTCCTTGGCATCGTCCCCTGTAAACGCCGCCTCTGTACTGCAACTCCATAACAGGACTCCACTTTTTAGGTGAATCTCGCTCGGCTTCCTGAATGTAAAGTGATCATTGTACTTCAAATTTTCAGATTCAGAAAACTCTAACAGGAAAATTTTGGTAATAATAAACTTCTATTAGCTGAGAACTGTTTATGAACAGGTTAACATATTTTAGGAAGGATTTCGGAGTAGATTCTTTAACTTTTATGGGCTCCATGGAACGATCAATTGCAGCAAGTAGAACCATGTCAATTGATTGGACTTCACTCAAATAAATTGCATATAGAAAATGTGACGAGCTCAAACTCATCCAAACCAATTGGGTAGAAATAATTCTAACAATTGGCAACAATCAAGAATGAAATATGATTACAAAATAATTTATCAAGGGAACACCAAAAGGAAGTCCAAAAATGAATGACTTCCGAGACCTCCAAGCAAAAGTTAAGTCGAGAATTCTAGGATGAAGGGGGGAGTTCAAACCACTAGACATCGGAGGTATCCAAAAAGACACCACTATAAATATTTAGTACAAGAACATTGCAAGAATACATGATCTTGAGAGTTTGACCCTCTAACAGCGAGAGCAGCGGTTAGATCAAGTGTAGCAGAGGGGGAATTCATCTTTTGGATAATGTCCATTGTGTTTGTGCCCTCTTGATCAAGTGTGGCAAAGGGGGGATTTCTTTTGGATAATGTCCATCGTGTTTATGCCCTCTAAAGCAAGATTCCAAAAACAAACAAACAAAAAAAATGATATTTTTGAGTATTCCTTGTTTTGTTTTCTTTTTTTTTCTAAATGGCACTCATGTTTGTGTGATCATGCATAAGAGAACCAGGGGAGAAAAGGCCAGTGGAGTCCAAGCGTACACAAATGTTGCATATCAGAGTAATCCGATCTTTCTACCTGAGACAGGTCTATAATAATACTGAAAAGCTATAAGCCAAGCCTCTCTCGTAGTTCATACACTTCAACGAAGAATTTTGGGAGCTAGAAATCTGGAAAAGCCTTGGGAAGACAGTTTTCAACGAAATGGATTAACCAAAGCTAGATGAGTGATGTCAGAAGTTTACCTTCCTCAAACCCACTTTGAAGTTCAAGAAGTTAATGGAAAGGGCTTTAAACAAAACTACGGAGTTCCAGGGGCTTCCCTTTAAGAATCTGATGGTCACAAGTAAACCAACCTTCTCTATTCATCTTAAGGTCTTTCAAGAGAGCATCTCCAAGTGCATCCCGAAATTTTATGAGCAACCTGTATCTTTTAGATTTCCCGCTCCAACACTGTGCCCTTTCTAAGGGTTAGAAGCTTCCTTTCGATTAACAAGATGACTCCCACACTTGAATTCCCTCTCAAGCCCAAAGGAAAATTTCCATTTTTTTCTCCAACAGATTAGCAACCTTATATGCATCTGAAAAAGGGATCAGAAAAAATTGCGTACAGACAGACAAAACAGTATCTAGTAACATCAATCTTCCTCCTCCAGAGAAAACAACTTTTTTTCATTTATTTAATCCCAATAACGTGTAAACTTTACTAATGAATGAACACCCAGACAACTCAAATGTGAGACCCTGGCTAAGCACGCAAGTCTTTTGGCTTCCTAAATCCTACATAGCTCTTGTCCGTCAATATTGACCCCTACAAAACACGATCAGTTGAAACAGAAGATAAATCTATGGGAGGAAAGATAAATATGCAAAATGAAGCATGATTTGACCTTTAAAAAAAGCTAGGCATCAAAAGAGGAAAACAAAAAGGATGCACACAAAACAACACGTGGCCACAGTCACAGATGTCACATTAATTCAAAATATGAATGATGAGTGGAAAATCTATAAGAAACACATCACCAGCATTGATGCAGCACGAGCAGACAGAAGTCCTTGCTTCTTAGGAAGGTCAGGAGATTTCCCTCTTAAAAATGCAGATGAGGTATCGTAAAATTCCTTAATCACTTCTAAACTAGTATCAGTTAACGAAGTCTGAGACGAAAATCTGGAAGTAGTAATTGAAGCTTTAGATTTCTTCTCATATTTCATCTCTGGATTTGGAGTGGATTTATCTTTCAACTCTTCTGAAGGTCTCACCCCAACTGGGAGGTCAAATATGCTTATACTGTCAAATGCAGAAGCCAATTCAGCATCAGCAGCTCTTTCCCTAGCCCACTGCTGTGCAATCTGATGTGCTGGACCCAAATTCCATCTGTGGAGGGGGTCTCTGCGAAAAGAAGCTCCTACAAAATGCATTTAAATTCGATAGTTATGAGTAATATAAGCAGCGCTCTAGATAATGTTTCGTGTCCCAAGTGTTACCACCTATCTGTGCATAAAGCAAGATTTAAACAGGAAATTTCATAATGCTAACCTCTACTAACTGCATTGCTGAAAGGCAAAGAATTCACATCAGTTTCTACTATTCCAGCCTCAGGTTGTTCAAAATCACTGTCATTTGTTCCCCTAAATGTAACAAAATTGTCAGGAACCAACAAACAAGTAAAGGAGGAGACGTAGAAACTGAGCCAGCTCAGAAGAAATGAATTTTACCTTGAACTTAATAAATCACTGTAGTTGAATGTTGTCTGGAGATTTTCAGGATCTGGATAAAAATCTTTATCCAAGCCCCCTGAAGCAATTTGAGTTATGACCATATCAGAGTCTGATGACTCTCTTACATTGGAAGGATTTGCATCTTCAGGCATATCACTTTCTTCAGCTTCCTCTAATGGTTCTTGAGGTTTCCATAAAAGCTTGAAAACCGAAGGGAAACGCTGGGCCAATCTTGATAAAATGCTACTACTTTTGGAAGATTGCTGCTTTGTTGAGCTGGAATTCATATGAAAGTAACACAAAATTTGATCCATAAACTATAAGTAGGTTTTAATTCAACCTTCCTCTCAGTTGTAATGATGTCCTTTTTGCAACAATAAAAAAATATAAATGAGCTAGCAACATGGTACCGTTAGAATGGGCAATGTCAACAATGGAGCAGGAAGAAGTATGGAGAAATGATTCAACTATAAATAAATTAACGACAATCAATTTGACACTACAAAAAGTTTATAAACAAAATTGGAGTATGTGCTCAAATTGGGAGTCAAAGTTATAGTTGAGTCAATTAATTATGTCTTAAATCCTAATGTACTAAAGCAACAGTGAAGATGTACTATCACTATAGCTATAACATTAAGCAAATCAAATGGAAGGAGAACCCCTGAAAGAAAGCCTAAGGATAAACAAGAGTAGCTCAAATAAATTTTCAGCTCATCTAACATCTTCCATGAAGAATCTCTCAAGCCAAACACTCAGAACTAAGTTGATTGAGAGTTCAATTTAAAATCAAAGATCATCTTTCAGGACAGTAGGGGTACCTGAAGAACACGGTGCATTGAAGGGAGTGTCAAGCAATCTCATGAACTTCAAACAAACTTGATCAATAACCAATCAGTGCACTTAAGCTTAATTTTTATAAGGTTGGCCAAACGAAAGCTATTAATAGCAATAAGGCTTTTCAGTATGGTTCTACCATGAATGTACCAAGTAAGAACATTTATCTAGAACAAGTCTAACCTTCAGTACAGTATCTAGACCAATCATCATAACTAAAATTGAACTAAACTTTTCAAGTTGTTTAATTCCCTTCCTGTGTTCCTGGTTTGATCTACATTTCCTTTGGAACTTGTTGCCTATTGGCGTGAGGTAGAAATCATTCTCCCTGAGACATTTTGCCATACCCCCTTGAAAGGCAAACTTTTCCTATGATTGATCCCCTAATTTTTTTGTTCCTAGCAAGACTTCATCTTTTTCTTCTTCTTTCTTTTTTTTTTTTTTTTTCCTACTGCAATCTTCTATTGTTAGACTTCGCTAGAAATTGGATTAACCAAGATGAACTTTCAACTTCCTGACCATGTGTCTGTTTAATGGGAAAAGGAAGGAAAGGCTTCCAACCTCCAAGTCGAAAGATTGATTACCTTACCTTTGAGAACAAAACCTTATATAAAAAGACTAGAGAACTCAACGTTAGAGAAATACAAGTGGTAAACTTTCCCCTCTTATTTTAGGTTAACAATCCAACCACTTGTTCTAAGAATTCCTTTTGTTCTATTTTTTTTTTTTTTTCTTTAACTTTTTAACTAGGCTGGGGTGGACTCCTAAGATTTTAACTTCATACCTAGGTTAGGCACGAGTGACTCCCTGTTTGGTTCAAGCTTCTTTTGCTTGGGTTTTATTCATATAGAAAATCTTAAGATGGAAAAGTGAGGAAAGAATAACAGTCTTACGTCAGATACATGTCCAAGCTAGGAAAAGGAAAAGAGGACACCTAACCCTCTTCTCTATATAATTGTCTGGTATGTTTGTATTTTATTGATAAAAACCATCTCATTTCCTTCAAAAAGAAAAATATACGAAGTTTATGAGGGAGGCCAATTGCTCCAAGCAATCCCTTGAACTCCAACTGTCCCAATAATGTACATTTATTATATATGACTTCACCAATACAAAAAACATCGACAAATTCTGACAAGTGATAAGAAATTTTTTTAAAAAAAAAAAGGAAAAGAACTTGACGAAAAAATATATTACCCAACAATAAGGATGGTTGTCATGAGAATGTTGGGCTCCAGATTTAGATCTTGAATTATGGATAATATAACTTTTCCTGTATATGCTGTAACTTCACGAAAAGTTTTCAACAGGGTACTTTTATCATCGTCATCAATAATACTTGAGCTTGCCACGATGCATAAAACCGCACCTTTCAAATCCTAGTGAAAAATTGAACAGTATGAATGAAATGGTATGATAGCACCCATGAAGAGAAGGATTTATCATGCCTTACAAAAGCTTTCAGAAGTTAAGAATACTAATGCTGAAAAATCATGAAAGCAAAAAATTCATGAATTCCTATTATGAAATCTTCATTTGGGAAATAGAAAAGACGAGACTTTTAAGTGTATTAAGAATATGAAGTATGCATACTCTCACTTTTTGTACCTAAAAACCCTTGACCATACTCATATATTCATTGGGTTTCAACTGAAGACATCATTGAAGTCTATGACATTTGGTAACAGAAACTTTGGATCCAATAAAATAGTGACATACATACGATGATGGGTAAAAGTGATATAGTGCATACATTGAAGAGAAAATAGTCCTAGGGAAACATGTAACGCACTGCAACCTTTGAGTTTATAAATGATTAATATCTAATTTTAAGAAGTCAATTTATACGGATAAATAACAGCATTATTTGAGCTATACATCTAATAGATTTAATAATATACAGATAAGCATGAAAGTTCAATCTACTAAATAACGAAGATTCAGAACATATAATTAAAAGAGTAAAAAAGTAATATTAAGATGACCATGCTTTTCCTTTTGTATAGTGTATAGTATCCAATTTCACTTGCAAGCTTCCCAGCCATACCTTTAAATGCACACTGAGGAAAGGGCAGTCATAAATTGACTTTAAGACTGAGGTCCGAAAGTTGTGACCGGCTCCAAATCCAATCTTTCCTTCTTTAAGGTTCTCCAAAATCTGAACATTTTTGCAATAACTTTACTAAGGAAAAAATGCAACTTTTGAACTCACAAGACGAAAGGAAATAGTAATTGAACATTTAAATTTGCCTACACTTACAAAAAAAAAAAAAGCAGTTGAGAACTTCTTTCACATGATATAAAACAATTTCATCAAAATTAGAGGATTTGATTCTGCAAGCAAAAGATTAATTGGGAAAATAAAAATATGGGACGTAAAAGGGCTCTTATTTTCCAAATCAATCCGTCAAAAGAAATATTTTCTTATTTTTTGTTAAATCGTCACTGAACCCAAAAGTTTAAGTTGATTGGTTAGGGTAAATTTAATTACATCAATATTTTAACACTCCTCTTAAACTTTTGGGCTTGGAAATTTGTAGAAGGTGAGATTACTAGGATTAAGGTGAAATTTGGAAATTTGCACAAGTGAAAATCAATATTAATAGGAGAGGAAATGACATTACTAGCGTTCAAATACAGGATCTTTTGCTCTAATACTATCTTAATTTTGAGAGGATTAACAACGTATTGATTGTGAAATATGTGCAATTTAGGTCTTCTTATAAGAAAGACCTAGTACCAATATGGATAAGAATTAGGACACCAAATATTTAACTAATTTTACATAAACAATAGATAGTAGAAATTCCATCATTTTTAATGAAAACAAAGCTTTCGTTCAAGATAAAAGAAGGAAACAAATAGATAATAAAGGAGGAAGAGTCCATTGTAGAAATCTATACAAAAAACTGGAATTGAAATTAGAGTTTACAAAAATAAAAAATAAAAACAATTTAGAAACAGACACTTGAAAGAGAAATTAAACCCAGTCATAAGATTCTAGATTCCTTGAAAGACCTCTGATAATGAGGAAGTTCCATAAGTGAATATGAGGAAGTTCCATAAGTGAATATGAGGAAGTTTGAATCCAAAAGACGGTTACTGACACCGCTAATGAGTCTGTCAAAAGAATCCATTGATTACTGGAAAGGCTAAAATATCTCTAAAACACTTATTGCAGGACTGCCTTCGTAAATCAACTTCTCAGTGACTAAACTAGCAGTTTGTGGCTAGCTGGATTTGAAATAGCCGTTGAAGGTTTGATTAGGAAAGACCAAACATCAAGATGGCATCAAAGCTTATCGTGAAAGGCCAGATGGTAGGAAGAAAGTTTCCATTGCATTTAAGGCATCAAAACTTTCTGAGCTGCAAGTTTGACCCTCTGTTGGAAGTCTTTCTCCCTCTCTAAGCAGTTCCTTACGTAGCATTTATATAGCTTGCCTGTTGGATGGATCTTTTTGCTTCTTGGAGCTTTGAGCCAGTGCTCCATTTTCAGATAACTTTTGAAGCCTTGCTCTCTTGGCTGCTTTCAGTTGCTCCAGCAGCTCTCATAATTTCCTGTTGGTGTTTTATGTTTTAGCTTTTATTTGTTTTCTGTTTACAAGGCATAGTATTTTTCCTACATTCCGTTCTACATTTTGCTTCTTTTTGGAGCTTGTATCCCTTGAGCATTAGTCTCTTTTCATTTATTGAATGAAAAGTATCGTTTCTTGTTTTTTTTTTTTTTTTAAAAACATTGGGGTTCAATCCAATTTAAATGCAGAAGCACCCCACTCTCCATAAGCTTTGAGCCACCAGTTACATTTGGTTAAAAATTGACCTCACAAGGTTCAATGGTAGAATAAACCAAACCAGACATAGAGATGGAAGATAAAGCGCACATTGGGCTACCAGATTAGGTGCCTTATGAAGATAAACCAAGGCAATGGGATCTCTAGAGCACAAACGAAATTCACTTACAATTAAATGTGCAATCATGGGAAGTCCTCATTTGATATGGGGTATACTAAATTGCCTGGATTTAAGGTGGATTTGATTAACCTTCCCACTTGTGTTGATTTAAGCTTAGAAGACAAGGTGATGGCAAAAGAGTTACCAATCTCCACAAGGAGGTTCGCAAATACTAGTTGGTTGGTTAATCATTAGTTGAGTTAATTTTAGTTTCCTTCTCAGCCTCGTCTCTTATGGATCAATACTGTTAAAGCAATTATCTCAGAGTTATGGTTCGAAAGAAAACAAAGAGTTTTTGAAAAGGCATCGTTGATGGTTTGATCACTTTGAGAAGGCTCATTTGAAGGCCTCTCTTTGATGTTCACATTCCAATCATTTTTAGGGGTTTTCTCTCCAAGATATTGACTTGAATTGGGCTGCCTTCATTTCTTCATAATTCCCTTTCTTTTTTGCTCTTATTTTTTATGTTTCATTTATTGTTTTCTCCTTTTCAAAGGAGCTTTTATCTTTTGAGCGTTAGTCTCCTTTCATCTCTTCAATAAAAGATATTGCATCCTTTAAAAAAAAAACCAGTTTTCTGATATGTATAAATACTCATTGTTTTTGTAAACAAGATAGAATCCTTCTAATAAAATTTATCTTATTTCGGTATTATACTATACCCACTCTCGAGAGGGTATACCATGCGAAGGAGAGGAGAATAGCTCCTCCCTCTTTCACTAAGACAAGTGCCATTTCAATCTAGACATCTTGCTTCCTGTTGGATTACACAATAAAAATTCTATCTTTTATGCCTATACACAAGAATCTTTTATTTATATATGTACATGAGATAAATATAAGCAAAGGAACAAGATAAGTATCCTCTCCCAGAATCTTTTATTTTTACTTTTTAGCCAATAATCTTCATAAATAGTCTGATCTAAGAAATATAATGATGAACACAACCAAGTAACAAACGAGACACCAGAAGCAACCAATTTCCAACTCAAAACAAAATTGAGGAAACTTACTTCCATGACGTCTATAACACCAAGCTCTTTCACACTATTCTGAGGCTCATCTATGAACTTGGTCAACATTTCCTGATATATTCAAGATAAAAAAACATGTAAAAATAAAGCAGTTGAAATTTAAAAACCAAATGGATGGCAGAGAAGGTGAACTTACAGACTTGATAATGGATATTGAATTTATAGCCATCAAGACAGCATTATTAGCAGATCTCACAGCCTCATCAAGAGTCACCAAGTCCTTTTCAAGTAGTCTATCGGTGTCAATATCTGTGCATGAAAAGAAAGGATAAAGTGGTCACAGATCTTACCTAATTGAAATTAATATTTCTTGTAGATCACTCTTCTCAAAAGGATATATATAAGAAAGAAATCGAGCTTTCTACGAGAGAAATGAAAGAATATACGAGGGCATACAAAAAAATGTCCTGAAAAAATGAAGTTCGACCCAAACTACAACAAAGGACTCCAATCCAAGAGTATAAGATCAAGCTCCTAATAACAAAAAGACCTTGAGACTGACGTCCACGAAGAGGCGTTAAACCTAAACACCTCCCAAACTTCCTCACTCAATCTCTCAATCTCTCTAAAAAAAAAATATTATCTCTCAAGGCAAATGTTCCACAAAATAGCAAAGAAACTAATTTGCCATAAAACTTTGATTCTGCTTAAAGGAAGGATTCGTATGCACCTCCCCAACAAAACCCTATCTTTTCTATTCCAAACCCAACAAACACCGAACAATCTTAACAAACGACTCTAAAGGAATTGAGCAAACTAACAATCCCAAAACAAATTATTAAGATCCTCCTCGTGCCTCCTGCGAAGAATGCACCATTGTAAAATCTGCCACGCAAATGCCTATGGTATTAGCTCTCCCATGTGAACACAGGAAGAATGTCTTAAAACATGTTCTATGGTATTAGCTCTTCCATGTAAAACAAGCCATGCAAACACCTTAATTTTCTTTAGAATTTTAACCTTCCAGATTGAGGAAAAAGCAAAGACAACAGAGGAGTAGTAGATAAGATATGAAAGAAGGAACAGTAAGAGAATAACCTAGAAAGATCGGGAGACGAAATCCTAACATCCCTTCAACTAAGATTCACATACTAGTCTCAAAGTGTGGTGTCCTGGCAAACAATGCCAGGACCCATGGACAGGAAATACCACCTCACATTTTCAATTTAAATGAAGAAAATAAATATATACGAGTTCAAATATTTTAAGTTCTCTCACTTAATCATAACTCACCGATTAAGAAGCTTGTATGTTCCTTTAGCCTTCCTACCAGATGTTTAACCTGAAATTGATTTGATCATTAGTATATTCAGAATTATATCTTTTGAAGGCTCAGCAAATTCAGAAACTTCAATAAATATGGAAAATAGAAGAATCTTATAAACCCCAAGATGCATGATTATTACAAGGATTTTTTTAGCATAAGCTGCATGCCATTCACTACCTCATCCTGGCGCCTTTGCCCTTCAAAGCTAAAAGGCTTTAAGACAATTGTTACAGTAAATCCATTTGCAGATCTTACGGTTCTAAGAATATCAACAGCTGCAGAGTAATCCAAGCCATATCCAGCACTAACCACCTAAAGAAGAGAAAAAAGGGGAATTGATGGAATAATTAGATTAAGGATAATATGAATTCCATGAAAACCTACTACAAGATAAGCACGGTAATTTGGCCCGTGATAAAAAATGAATAAGCCATTCTAAGATTGCGTAGTTTGCCATTCAACAATTTTCTTAGAAAGCAAATTTTTAAATAGTAAAAGCTGAAATGTGAAAAAGAGTCATGTGTGGTAGTTTCAAAACTCTCAAGGCAGTAGATCTAGAAGAGAAGGTAACAGAAACTATATTTTCTCGGATTTCCTCCACAGCCCTCTCCATATCTAGGAAATTCTTTTATCTACTCCAGACAGACTTCCAATAATGAAACTCTCCACCATTATGCCTGAAAAGAAGAAAAAAAAACACTTCCTCCCTGAGAAAGCCACAACAAGGACAGTCCTACAGAAGTTTCTAAAGACCATAAAAAAAAAAAGAGAGAGCAGAAGACCCAAAACAGCCATAATATATTAAAGAATACTCGCACAGGGGCAACCCGTAGATAGATGAGGAGCTTCTCAAGCTCATTTACATAAAACATATCAGCTCAAGTAAGCATCCTCTAAGGCAGCCTAGCCTGCATATTCTCATTTGTGCTAACCTTCAAAGGATAAGAGACCAAACTAACTTGATTTGCCTCCCCCTTTCTGAATATTATTGTAAACCTCATTAATATAATATCTAACAAAGCAGGAGACACTGAAAAATAGATTTAAAAGCAATGTCTTAAAAAGGTTAAAGACGGCCTTGAGGCTTTTTCTCTTAAGGAGGCAAAGGCAAGCTTGGAATGTAAGCCTCAATAGATTTGGGGATGCTGTTACTTTTTTGGGATGTAAATTTGCAAGACTTCCCACGTTTTTTGCTTAGGGTTTCCTTTAGGAAAAAAAACACTTCATGACCTTTTTAGAATTTTGGAACCCAATAATAGTGAAGATGCTGTTGGATGGATGAAAAAAAGAATTACTTTCAAGAGGAAGGCAGATTAGGTATTTGTTATTCGGTCCTTTCTAACCTTCCCTAGTATTACATGTCTATTGTTCTTGAACTTGAGAGAAGACTTTTTTGGGGGAAAGTAAAGGGAAAATTAAAACACTTATTTTTATAAGAAGGAAATTAACTTAATCGGGTGGCATGTTGCTTTGAAGCCCTTGAAGTGTGGTGGTATGAATTTGGCATATTTAAGGAAGAAAAACGAGGTTTGTCTAGCTTAATGGTAACTGAGGATCAATCAATTAATGCACACCATGAAGTGTAAATAAGGAAGAAAAAATGAGGCTCAAATAATTGGACCCGCACCTTTGCTTCCAAAATTTCTCTTAAGAAATATCCCAAAACTCCCCATTTCTTATCATGTAACCCAAACTACAATTTTACATACTTCTTTAGGAAGAATTGTTTGATAATACATTATTCTCCTCGTCTAAAGCACCTAGCTATATGATATCTCTAAAGATATTCTTTGTAATATTGTTATGTCTAAACTTTACTGGTTGCAAGAAAAAAACCAAAAGAAGATGAAATTGTCAATCATAATATGCAATATAGAGTCAAATTAAGAGCGTTAAGGACTGAAAGCATAATTGTTCTTTTCTATTGAAGAAAGGACTTTTAGGTAAGAAATGTACAAACAAGTATAACAGCCTTCGAACATGATTGTAGTGACAGTGGAACGTCAATCATCCTTGGGTTATAATCTGCAAACATAATCAAAATCAGTAATAGATTATTTATTATTTCTCTTTCACCCACTAAGCCCTGGGTGTGAATATGGAAATATAGTTCAGCAGTAAGAATTAAATGCTGCTACTATTGTGAGGATAGGGTATTGATACAAATGAAGAAAATCAAGCTTCCTACAACAAAATATCATAAAGAAAGAAAGAAAGAAATGAAAAAAATTGATTTGTCTAGCATAATCTTTAAATAAGCTAGGATCAAGAACATGATAATAATCTGAATAATGAAATTTCACACGGTTCTCTTTGAGCTCTAGCTCAAATTGAAAATATCATAATTGCCACATTAGTATAAGATCAAACCAAAGAGACTTAAGGTAATGTATCATACAAAATATAAGACAGGAATACTTTAAAACAAGAGTGAAAAGAAGCATCTGAATGATTTGTGTGGAGTTTGTAGTACCACACATCCACATATATACGTATATGTGCTTGTATCTTTGTATGTTTGAACCAAATGAAGGATGACTTTAAGAATAATTAGCAGAATCTTTTTAATAAGAAACGATTTGATTAATATAATGGAATTTTCAAAGGACAGAAGAGGACCCAAAAGGAGTAGGGAAAAACATCTCCAAGGTCAATTATCACATAAATAGTAACTAAGCTTTCCATCTAAGTCATCATGAAAAGGAAATATAGACAGCAACGTCAGATCTAGTCTAAGCTTGCCTCATGGAAAATTCTTCAATTCGGTTCATCCCAGATTTATCACAGCAGCCCACAAAAACTATTGACCCAGAGTAGCTTTTTCTAATTCATAAAGCTGTGCCCACAAAATCTTTAGAGGATCGAGGAGGTGACCCAAAATGGAAGTCTGTTCCACAACATGATATCCAACAGTAACACGACAAGAAAAGCCGATCGGCCCAAACCTATTTGTACTGGATTAAGAATTTCTTTTTAGAGTTCTATCATCCATAATCAGCCTATCCAAGGAAAGCATCTATAAGAAAACTCTACATCTGCAAGGAGAGTTCTTGAAAACAACCACTCCTTTCATGGCATTATCCTATGTAACCCTCCGCAAAGGAGAGCCTGAGGCCATTCAAACATCACCATCAAGTACTCCCAGTTTACTTTCAAAAATAATTGGTGCTCTCTTTTTCTTTACTTCTCCTTGTCGACCCACTTAAATTTTCGTTCAGTAGAAAAGAAGCTCGATCACAGGATCACAATATTTCTTTTCTTGATCTATTTTTTTATTAACAAGACTCCAAAATTTTCTTTTTCAATTTCTAAACAAA